>NW_007258691.1:489205-490726 GCF_000164805.1 Carlito syrichta
TAGCAGGTCTAGGCTGCGGTGGCTGGGAGCGGCCACTGCACTCCAGTCTGGGCGACAGAGTGAGACTCCAACTTAAAAAAAAAAAAAAAGAAAAAAGAACATGAGACGTACAGAACAAGCAAACCTGGATTCGAGTCTATTCCGCATACATCCTGTAACTTTGAACCTCGGTTTTTTTCCATCTAAATAACAACACATATTGCTTTACTGAGCCCCCATGGTTGTTTAAGGCCCACAGAGATTAATGCATCTGCAAGTCATAAAGAATTATAAAAAACTGTTTTACAGGTATAAAAGGTAATCCCAGAATCATAGTTCTCATTTTTACTATAGATTTTAAGCTAGAGTTTATACACAGGTGGTTGAAGAGTTAGGTGGTTGATAGTGGCCTGGATGGTGATTATTTAAAGGCTGAGAATCACTCTACCAACTAAGCTCATCCCTCTTCTAATCAACAGTACTCATTTAATTTTTTTTTAAAGCTTCTCTTCCATTGCTGTCTGCATTTCTACCATTAGTCTTTTCAAAAAGCCATCCCTTTCCCTGTGACCACCTCTGAGTTTTGAGCAAGTTCGTAAAATCCTTTCCCACTAGCAAGAAGCAGTAGTGAACTCAAGAATTGGAGTAGAGTTGGAGAAAAATGAAAGAAAAGTTGAAGGCACGATATAGGCAGAAAAATCTAGGCTATAAATTTTTTTCTTTCTCTTTTTTTTTTTTTTTTTTTGGAGTTGGAGTCTCACTCAGTCGTCCAGACTGGAGTGCAGTGGCCGCTCCCGGCCACCGCAGCCTCGCCTGCTGGGCTCCAGTGATCCTTCTGCCTCATCCTTCCAAGTAGCCGGAATTACAGGCATGCGCTACCATGCCCGCCTGATTTTTTTATTTATTGTAGAGATGAGGTCTCGGTGCCCAGGCGGGTCTCGAACCCGCGGACTCAGGCAATCCACTCACCTCAGCCTCCCAAAGGCACGGGATTACAGGCTGAGCCACCGAGCCCAGCCTAGGCTATAAATTTCAACCAAAAGTAAACTGAGGAAGGAGAAGGTAGACAGGAGCAAATGAACATGTTTTCAAAGTGGCGCCTTTCCCACAAGGGTTTTATCCCTCTGATGAATCTATTGCATCTCAACCTGAGAGTGAGGAAATGGATTCCAACCCTGCCTCTGCAATCATCCAGCTGTATGTAACTTTGCCTCTGGATCTCAGTCTCCTTATCTATAACATGAAGTCTTTGGACAAATTTCTCTAAAACCATTTCTACAACAAATATTCTATAGTTCTAGCAAAGATTCCCATGATATTTCCCTCTCCTTTAATTATTTAAGCCTTATCTTCCCCCAAGGGGGGTTATTATCTTAGAAATGTCCTGGCCAGGTGTGGTGGCTCAAGCCTGTAATCCCAGCACTTTGGGAGGCCGAAGTGAGAGGATTGCCTGAGCCCAGAAGTTCGAGACCAACCTGGGCAACTTGGTGAGACCTCGTCTCTACAATAAATTTAAAAATTAGCCATGTGGGGTGGCCTGTA
>NW_007258691.1:490746-494920 GCF_000164805.1 Carlito syrichta
TGGAAAGTTATATATATGTGGCTATTTCTAAGTGAATTGCCCTTTCTAAATATTGAAATTCAATATACAAAGGCCAAATGCCAATGCTGGCAGCAAATCCTTTTGTCTTTGTTTATAATCAGAAAAACCACAGAGGTAGATCAGACTTACTGAATCTCCCTATTATAGGATTAGATCATTAGAGCAAGGAAGAAACCAAAATGTCATCAAGATCAAATTCCTCATTTTATGGATGAAGAAACAAATTCAGAGAGGGTAATTACTTTATTCAAAAAACTATTATTATTATTATTGCAAGTACTATGCAAGGTCCTATGTATCGGTCAGGATTCAGCCATGAACAAGACAGATGTAGTCTCTTGCCCTGAATCACACAGTTAATGGAGGAAACATTTCCCACAAGGGTTTTATCCCTCTGATGAATCTATTGCATCTCAACCTGAGAGTGAGGAAATGGATTCCAACCCTGCCTCTGCAATCATCCAGCTGTATGTAACTTTGCCTCTGGATCTCAGTCTCCTTATCTATAACATGAAGTCTTTGGACAAATTTCTCTAAAACCATTTCTACAACAAATATTCTATAGTTCTAGCAAAGATTCCCATGATATTTCCCTCTCCTTTAATTATTTATGCCTTATCTTCCCCCAAGGGGGGTTATTATCTTAGAAATGTCCTGGCCAGGTGTGGTGGCTCAAGCCTGTAATCCCAGCACTTTGGGAGGCCGAAGTGAGAGGATTGCCTGAGCCCAGAAGTTCGAGACCAACCTGGGCAACTTGGTGAGACCTCGTCTCTACAATAAATTTAAAAATTAGCCATGTGGGGTGGCCTGTAGCCATGTGGGGTGGCCTGTAGTTCCAGCTACTTGGAAGTCTGAGGCAGAAGGATCGCCTGAGCCCAGCAGGTCAACGCTGGGGTGGCCATGAGCGTGCCACTGTACTCCAGTCTGGACGACAGAGTGAGACTCTGACTCAAAAAAAAAAGAAATGTCTTAAGAAGTAGTAGCAATAGTAGTAGCAGTAGTAGTAGTGGTGGTATAGATAACAATGATAAAGTTATAACAGAACACCATCAGCCAGAAAGAAGGATTTAATAAAAATAAAGTAATTTAGCAATTGTACACTATCATATTTAAATCATTTCTGCTTATAAGTCAAGAAACTCACCCAAGAAGTTGTTCTAATTATAGTTGTATTCTGACATGTTCATAGTTCAGTTAAAAAACAGTTGAGGAGCCGGGCTCGGTGGCTCAGCCTGTAATCTCGCGCTTTGGGAGGCTGAGGTGAGTGGATTGCCTGAGTCTGCTGTTCGAGACCAGCCTGGGCAACTTGGTGAGCCCTCATCTCTACAATAAATCAAAAAATTAGCCGGGCGTAGTAGCGTGCCTATAGTTCCAGCTACTTGGTAGTTCCAGCAGGTCGAGGCTGTGGTGGCCGGGAGCAGCCACTGCACTCCAGTCTGGGTGACAGAGACTCCAACTCAAAAAAAAAGAAAAACAGTTGAGCCGGGCACGGTGGCTCAGCCTGTCATTCCAGCACTTTGGGAGGCTGAGGTGAGAGAATTGCCTGAGCCCAGGGGTTGGAGACCAACCTGGGCAACTTGATGAGACCTCATCTCTACAATAAATCACAAAAATTAGCCTGGTGTGGTGGCATGCATATGTAGTTTCAGCTACTTGGAAGACTGAGGCGGACGGACTACCTGAGCCCAGCAGGTCGAGGCTGCAGTGGCCGTGAGTGTGCCACTGCACTCCAGCCTGGGTGACAGAATGAGACTCCCACTCAAAAAAAAAAAAAAGGTTGAGGCCTCCAAATCATCCTTGAAATACTAAGGAATACACACCACCATTTAAAGCAGGCCATCTGCCTAAACACATACAGGCTTCTTGACAATTGCTTTAAGTCAATAAGGAAGCGAGTGAATAAAATATGCATAACTGTTGTTAAATCCTCAAAACAATACATTTTTCTCCTAAGTGAGGAGGACAGATTATCCATGTTTTTGTGTATGGTGATAATTCTGTTCACTGCATAAGTAGGCTTAAACAAAAGGAATAACTGAAAGAGGCCAACCACATATTTTAGAGTTCTTGGAGTGGGATTTTATTTCATAAGCACCAAAGCCATCAGATAGTTTATGAAACTACATAGAGGATGTGGGTGTGCCTTTGATTCCAACAGATTCCCATGATGATACTGAACCAGTGGTCCCCCTCTCCAAATTGTTTTGTTTTTAATGACTTTTTTCACTTAATATATTTTGAAGCTCATTCCCTTTAGTACATTTATTTTTTAAATTGTGTAGACATACCATAATTTAATCAGTCCCCTATTGACCCATATTTAGGGATTTTTTGGCCAATACTTTGCTAGTAAAACATTACTGACGTGAGTAACTTCCACATACATCATTTTACAAGTATGCAAGCATACCTGTAGGATAAATTTCCAGATTTGGAATTACTTGGTCAAATGTGTGTACATTTGTACTTTTGGTAGACATTGCTAAAGATCTGTATATTGCCATTTCCCCTCCCCATTCCCTAGCAGTTGAGAATGGTTGCACTGTTGACAGATGTTACAATGGGGGTGTGTTCTACATGTGAACAGTGCAGAGGCAGAACAATTAGAATTGCTGTCCCCTTATCCTGACTTCTTTTAGTCAGTGTTTTTGATTCATCAGAGAGAGCTTCTATTTGATCAAACTTGCCATGTCAAACCCAGCCTCCTCCAGGTCTCGCAGTGTCACCAGCCTAGGGTTATTACCAACTTTAGGTCACATGCTCAACTAGAATCCAGTCTAGTGACTTAAGGTCACCAAGAGCCTGGGATTCTTGACAGAATAGGGTCTCTTTGGAAAGATCCTTGGACAGGCAAATACTCGGATTATCATATCTATAAAGGCAAATATAATTCCATTTTTCCCGGGATAGTCCTCTTTATGTAATTACTAATAGCACTCCCTTTCACACTCAGAAGTGTCCAGTTTAGGCTATAACTTATGAACATTGCACAAAGTGAGCCAACTCATACTGTTTAAGGAGCCCTGGAGATTTGTAAAGGTGCCTAGGGAGAGGCTTTCAGAGGGAAAAGGAGAGGCCCAGCAGGTGGGATGGGGCCCATTGCTAGCGTCTAATGTGACTAAAAGGAGGTTAAGTTTATAACAAATGGACATATTTCTACCTAATAGGAGTTATATGGTTCTTAAACTTTTAAATCAGATTTATTTGTCTCTTTTCCACTGATATATATGTGCTATTGGACATTTTTTCCACCAAAATAGATCACTGAAAATCTACTGAGGCAGTAATCCCTTGACCTCAGCAGATATAATATCCACACTTACCACACATTTGACAGTTTATATGGGCCAGGCCTTGAACTAATGGACAACTCATGGCTTTTAGCAAGAGCTTCTCTGTAGCACTTTCACACCACGCAGTCAGACTGTGGAGTCTGGTCTAGGTGAGAGAATGGGCAAGCATGACATTATGAGTTCAGTTCAAAGATGCTTTGCTTTGATTTGCGTACTTCCAAAGCCACATGAAAGCAGTGCAAGGGGTAGACACATGAGGTAAGGTGGATCCAGCTGTCCATTACCTTCTTTGTTTTCCACAAAGACACTGTAAATTGGGTGGTCTTGGCAACCTGAAGAGCATGAATTGTCTGGGAGGTCAGGGGAGCCCAGAAGTATGCTCCAGTCACATTTAACAACCAGAAACAACTTACGCTGTATACGGCAAAAATATAGTTACTCAGCAAGCTGCTTCACTCAAGCTAATATCTAGATTCCAACAGACTGGGTGTAGTGTTTATGTAGTGGCTTATCCCAGCACTTTGAGAGCCTGAGAAAGGAGGACTGCTTGAGACCAGGAGTTCAGGACCAAGGTCAGATTCCAGACTTTGAAATGCTAGCTGTGCCCAGCCATGCACACTCTCCTTATCTACACATGAGCAGCAGGGTATAAGAGTTTTCCACAGCCGGGCTCGGTGGCTCAGTCTGTAATCCCGCACTTTGGGAGGCTGAGGTGAGTTGGATTGCCTTAGCCTGCGGGTTCAAGACCCGCCTGGGCAACTTGGTGAGACCTCATCTCTACAATAAATCAAAAAATTAGCTGGGTGTGGCAGCGCACGCCTGTAGTTCCAGCTACTTGGAAGGCTGAGGCGGAAGGATCG
>NW_007258691.1:494971-503589 GCF_000164805.1 Carlito syrichta
AAAAAAAAAAAAAAAAAAGAGTTTTCCACTTACTTTACAGGCAGGCCTAACCTTGATCTACCACAAACATATTTAGCCTTTAAGTTCTCAAACAAATTCTTGGCCTTTTTCTGAATTAACATAGGCTAAAGGACATCTGTGTTGATTCTGATCATCTAACTGCACGGGCCAGGCTTTCTATTTTGCTAATCACTCTGCCTCATCTCCTGCTGATTACTCCTGATTGCAAAAGCCCAGCTCTTCAATTGCTACCTGATTCTCATTGTCCTTCAGAACTATTCCTTCTGTGAAACAATTCATCCCTTACACACATGCAACTCTCATCATTTTCTCTTCATTTAAAATGTTTGTTCTCTCCTATTTTATTTCCATCATACATGTGCATACTCTTAGCAACTCTTAGAACAGTCTCAAGCCTTTGTACTTTCTGGACTCAAAGGAGTCAAGAATATTCATAAAGTGTCCCCAAATCTACGCATGATCATAGCAAACAAGGCCAATGATTAAAATGATCACCAACAATTGGTAATGTCATTAGCCTATCTGAGCAAGACAGATGACTGTTTCCTCTGCAGCATAACTTTGTTGATATCTGTGGAAGTACATTGAGTTAAGCTCCTTAAAAAGAGAGAAACTTCTTTCCTTCTTTTTCCCTGTTTCATTTCTTTCTTCCATTTCTCTATCTCTCAACCAAAGATGGCTTCAGATCAATTGTAGAGTTTAAAGAAACTAATAATATCTTGAATGACAGAGGGGGGGAAATGAGTAGAATGGGACAGAACTGACCTGCTACTAACATGAATTAGGAATTAACATAAATGAGAAAACAACTTTTGTTTTAAACCACAAAACTGTGAAGGCCACTTGTTATTGCAGCATAAATTAGCTTGACCTGACTGATACAGCTATTAGTTCCAGAATCAAAGGGAAAGCAGCAATAGGGATGTTTGGAAGCAGAAAATGATGCTTAAAAAGATGAGGACATAATGAGATGGGAGATTTGGGTGCCAATCAAGAAAGCATTCAAAGGAAAAAATACAGGCTCTGACAGGAAGATTTAGCACTGGAGGATACAAATGGGACAAACCTGCACCTTAACATTCCCTTCAGGAAATAGGAGGGTAGTGTTATAGTCTAAATGTGTCCCCCTAAATTCATATGTTGAAACCCTACTTCCCAGTGTGATAGTATCAAGAGGTGGGCCTTTGGGAATTAATTAAGATTAAATGAGATCATGATGGCAGAGCTCTCATGAATGGGATTAATGTTTTTTATAAGAGTCATGAGCATGCCCGGTAGTTCCGGCTACTTGAAGACTGAGGTGGAAGGATCACCATGGCCCAGCAGGTTGGTGCCGAGATGGCCGTGAGAGTGACACTGCACTCCAGCTTTTTATTTTTTACTCTAACTCAAAAAAAAAAAAAAAAAAAAAAGAGTAATGAGAGAAGTTGCTACTCTCTGCCTATGAGGATACAATGAAAAGTTAGCAGTCCACAACCTAGAAGCATAATCTCACCAGAACCTGACCATATTGGCACTCTGGTCTTAGAATTTCAGCCTCTAAAACTGTAAGAAATACAATTCTGTTGCTCATAAGCTACCCGTCTATGGCATTTTTGTCACGAGAAGCCCAAACAGACTAAGACAGGGAGAAAAATGACACCTCATAATAAATTAAAGAGCAAAAGTATTGCATTCTTGGTTGTCAGTGAAGTAGAAATAAAACAGCCTTTTGGAGCCAGGTCTAAGAGAAACTCCAATCCTTTTCTTTCCTCTGGACCAAGTTTGACTTCAATCATGGTATGAAATTCTTAAGGTAGACTGCACAAATCTCCACAAGGAAGGGTGACATTTTAGATGCGACATGGAAGTTGTAATAATTCGTGTCAGACTATTGCCTGAACCAAAATGCTGTGGTTAAATGCATTTTGTGGAGGATGCAGAGATTCCAGTTAGGAAAGTTGAGACCTAGATGGGCATACAACACAGTGAAAAGTGCTTTTCAGGACAGTTTTCTACTTTTTAATGTTCTTTGTGTCAATTGTTTCTGATCTAATTAATGTTGGAAACCAGGAATTTTCTCTCTAGGGCAGAGAGCTTGTATGTAGAAATGGTCCCCCCCCCCCAGTTTAATAATGTTGTGTTCATTCTTAATATTGTGCCAATGTAGATAACTCCTGCCTGTGACAGTTACACACGATAAGGTCAGTTATACTTACTTCCTAGGTCTTAGGATGCATTAAGGCAGTGATTCTGGAAGTGTGGTCCTTGGAGCATCAACATCACCTTGAAATTTGGGCTTCATCCAATACTACTGAATTTAAAATTGTGGGTGTGGAACCCAGCAATCTGTATTTTAACAAGCCCTCTAGGGGATTCTGACACATACTTAGGTTTGAGAATCACTGCATTAGGGTCAGTCTTAATAGCCCTAGGCTAAGACTGGGATCAGCTCCACGCCCTCCTTTTAGCCTATTAAGCCATCTATTAAATAATCATCCCATCCAGGTTGCCAGCCAGGCCTCACTGTCTTCCTAGTACATCTCAAAATGGCAGAGGCAATGGAAGGGGCTCAGTTTTTCCTACAGTGGTGAATTGACCACCTTCGCCAGCTCCTCTTGGGCCAGTCCAGCTCAGGTCTCTGTCAGCTTTGGGAGTCTTACAGTGTAACCTTTGCTGCTGTCCTGTTTCCATCCACATAATCTCCTCATAAGACTGTAAGAACCCTGTGAGGTTGCTGTTATCTCCATTTTACATGTAAGAAAACTGAGACAGAGAGACTCCAATAACATATCACAATCACAAAATTGGTAAGTGATAGAGTTGGGATTTAAATCTAGTTAAGTCTAACTTCAGAATCTATGGGAAACTGTTTGGATGTACTCTGTGAAAGTGCTGCTCTGAGAAGTACCATAGACATTGAGTTGACAGCAAGTGTCAAAAATACCCTGTAGGATCAACCTACTGTTTTCAGTCATTTTGTTTTCCAAATGTGGTAGTTGATCCAAGCATTAATAAGTGAAGGTACAAATCTAATTTCAAGGGAGATATATTTTTATTTCTCTCAAACGATTTGCTTTTTAACTACTCTTCAAACCTAGGGGCACGATGCCAACCTTCCCTGAACTCTGAGTTCTACTCTACACAGCTCCCTGGGATATCTAATAGGCATCTCACACTGTTCAAACAAAGCTCCTCATTCATCACCCCAGACCTGTTCTTCTCTTGGTCTTCCCTGTCTCGGTAAACACATCACAGTAGTCAAGTCAAAGCCCTAATAGTCTCGTACGTATTCCTTCCTTTTCTCTTTCTCCTATATCTACTTCATCAGCAAGCCCTAGCAGTTCTACTTCCAAAATATATTCTAAATCCCTACATTTTTTCCATTTCTACTGCTATCATCTAGTCCAAGCCACCATTCGTCTCCCAACTAGTCTTCCCATATTTACCATTCCACCTCCTAAAATCCATTTTCCACACATATCCTGAGTGAGCTTTTAAAAATATACATTGGCTTATGTCTTTCTTCTCTTTAAATTACCCAGGGGTTCTACCCACCCCCATTACATTTGGAATAAAACCCACATTCCTTCCCATGACTCACAAAGGCCTCACAGGATCCAGCCCCTGCCTATTCCCTGATCTTACCCCACTTACCCTTGCTCACCTCTTTTTAGCCACTCTGGCCTTCTGTTCTTCAAGCAAAACAGGCTTGTTACTACCTCAAGGTAGCAATGCTGCTCCCTCTGCCAGCCAATGTCTTTTTGGGGATCTTTGGCTGATGGTTCAAGATATCACCTTTAGTTCTCTAAGCAAATGTCATTTCCTAAGAAAAACTTTCCTTTGTCCCCCTGTTTAAAGTAGTGCATTCCCATCCTAGAATAGTACCCATTTATTACTTTCATATGAAGGGAACCAAAGCATGCCACCCTCAAATATGCTGCTTTGACATATTGATTATTTGAACTGAAGGCAATTGAGAAACAGCTGATGCAGAAAAGGTTTCCTGCCTTCCTTCTTTTTACCTGAAAGCAGGACTTAAAACTCCTGTGAGAAAGGTATCCTCCTCCAAGATGAAGAAAACATTCTTGTCATTAGAGATGCAGCGTTAACACTAAGATGAGTCTGCACAAACCTTACAACATAAACTTTAAATGCTATTAATTTCACCCATATATTCCCTAGTCATGTTCTCATAGTCTACCACCCCTAGAAGCCAAAACCCCTTTCCTTTGTCTAGTCACTTCTCTATAACTTATTTCCCTTTGTTAAAATGGTATGTAAGTCGCTGAGTCTAACAGTCTGGGGATTTCACTTCTTTCCTATGAAGGCTTCCATGCCATGTAAAACTACTGACATTGAATAAAATTTGTATGATTTTTCCAGTTAATTTGTCTTTTGTCAGCTTAATTTACAGATTTCAGGTACAGAAACTAAGAGGATAGAGGAAACACTTTTTCTCCCTTATGATAGCACTTATCTATCAGAATTTATATTTCTTATTCTTTTACTCACTATTTTGTTTAATATCCTTCCCGTGAAAATGTAAGCTCAATGAAGGTAAGAGGATTATTTGTCATCTCCATATTTACAGGCCCGGCCTATAGCAGGTGCTCAATACATATTTACTGAATGATTGAATCTATAAAAGGTGACGTGATTTAAGCCCCAAGGAGCTGGGTGGAGTGACTCATGCCTGTAATCCCAATGACTCAGGAGGCTGAGGCAGGAGGAGCACTCGAAGCCAAAGTTTGAGACCAGCCTGGGAAACACAGGAAGAACTCATCTCTAGAAAAGAAAGTTTTAATTATCCGGGTGTAGTGGTGCCTGTCTGTAGTCCCAGTTACTCAGAAAACTGAGATGGAATGATCCCTTGAGCCCAGAAGTTCAAGCTTGCAGTGAGCCGTGATCACACCACTGCACTCCAGCCTGGGTGACACAGAGAGACAGTCTTAAAGAGAGAGAGAGAGACAGAGAGATTGAGAGAGCTGAGAGAGAGAATGTCATCAGAAGAACTCCACTTACCGCTATTAATATAATCACTCATTTTAGGTCCCAAACACAAGCCAAAGTGCCTCATTATCTGAGCATTTACTAAATGCAATTGATCTTCAGAATGAATTACTCTTCTTATTTAAAGAAAAGGAAGGCAACTGTGAAGATCTGAAGGAAGGCAAAGTGAACTACCAGAAAAAGGCGTTGTGAATAGCACACAGCAAGAGGTCTAAAAGTAGAACAAATATCAAAGAAATAAATTCAAAGAATGAAACTCTGATTTTAAAAAGCAATTTTAACATAGATTCCTCAGAGAAAAGGGAAGGAGAAGGAGTCAAAGAAAGAGAGAGAGAGAGAGAGAGAGAGAGAGAGAGAGAGAGAAGACAGAGAGAAATTAGTTAAACATTCTGCTCAGTGGTGGATTCAAATTAAATCTTCCATCAAATAGCATATATTCCTATGTTTGATGGGGAGAAGGGTAATCAAAAGCATATTTTATTATATACAAATAAAAAGAAAGCAACTTTGAAGCAGTGAGATTTGCCAAGTTGACAATGATAATAGCCCTCCAATAATGGTAGGTTTGCTCAGTTCCATCACAGCCTTTTATGACCCATAATGGCCTCATCAAGCTTCACGTGCTACGTGGCACATCCCACAAAAAGCCTACTGTGGTTGATCTATGTGCTGCTATTAGGCTAAGAAATTAAAATGAATAAAAATATAGAGCTTGCATAATACTACAGTGATACTTCTCCCCTGCAATCAATAGTTTATTAGCCAAAAAGTATCTATAAAGTATAGGAAAATACCAAAGCAGAAAACCAAATTATGCTTTTTAAGAAAGCACAAAATTAAAAATTAGAAGTTAAACAGGTATTACACACTTGTATACAACAGAAGAGCTTTATAAAGTAACCCATAATTATATAGACTGCTTAAATAATCATAATATAATTTTTGACCATTTCTACTTCAAGCTAATATTATAGGAAATACACTTTGTTTTTGTTTTTCGGGTTTTTGGTGGTTTTTTTTGAGTCAGCCTCTCACCCTGTTACCCAGGCTGGAGTGCAGTGGCACAATCACGGTTCACCGCAGCCTTAACCTTCCAGGCTCAGACGATCCTTTCGCCTCAACCTCCCAAGTAGCTGAGACTACAAGCATGCGCCCCCATCCCACACCTGATGAATTTTTTTATTTTTTGTAGAAATGAGGTCTTGCTATGTTGCCCAGACCGGTCTTGAACTCCTGGGCTCAAGCAGTCCTCCCATCTTGGCCTCCTGAAGTGCTGGGATTACAAGCATGAGCCACCATGCCTGGTCAGGAAATATATTTTTGTGATTCTTTTTAAAAACTAGTTTTTCAAAAAGAAATATTATAAGGAAAATTATAAATGGAAAATTATAAATGGAAAATTGCGTAAAAATAAATTTGATGAGAAGTACTCCCCCTGTCAAAATAGGCCCATGGTTTTTAAAAAGAAATGAATTTGAAGAGATTGTTAATTGCATCATCTTGCTCTATAATTTGTTTCCACACCATCTGATGGCACTGATGTCAGTTTATCATCAGCGTAGTGGCTGAGATGCATTTGAATCAGACAGTTCTGGATTCAAATCCCAGCTCTAACATGTCCTTGCTGGGTGAGTCACTTAATCTCTCTGAGCCAAGTCTTTCTCATCTATAAAAGGGGGGCTGTGGGATTATTATTGCAGAGACAAAATGAGATAATGTATGTACAACATCTGGCACAAAGTAATGTGCAATGTACAGCCATGGTAATCATTAATTTTTTTTTTTTTTTGAGTTGGAGTCTCACTTTGTCTCCCAGGTTGGAGTGCCATGACACACACTCGGCCAACCCAGTGTCAACCTGCTGGGCTCTGGCGGTCCTTCTGCTTCGGTCTTCCAAGTAGCCGGAACTACAGGCGAGCACTACAAGACCGGGTAATTTTTTATTTTATTGCAGAGATGAGGTCTTGCCAAGTTGTCCAGGCTGGTCTTGAACCCGCGGACTCAGGCAATCCACTCACGTAGGCCTCCCAAAGTGTTAGAATTACAGACTGAGCCTTCAAGCCCTGCTGGTAATCATTAATTACATTCACTCGATAACTATTTATTGTGTGACTTTGGCATGGCAGACAGTATTCTGGGGCCAGGGTGAGCATCAGGGCTGCCTGTGGGATTATGCAGATTGAACACGAAGCCAATCACAGGTCACTATTTGCATCATCGTCAGTGAGAACAGTGCACTCTGGAGCCAGCAGGGCACATTCTGGGGGTCAAAGGTTGTAGCCCTAACAGTGGAAAGTAGAATGAGCAAGGCTCATGCTCTAATGAAAGAAACAATATTTATTATTAGAACATCACAATTTATCAACATTCTAACATTCAATTTAAGAATAACTAATTAGTAGATCAACAAGTACTAATTGAGCGCTTACCAAATAGTCAATGCAATGTTAAGTAGATTCGGCAATTGTAGAAGAAGTTAGAAGGTGCCTTATTTATGCAATTAAGTAGTTTTGGGGGTTTTTTTTGAGTCTCACTCTGTCATCCAGGCTGGAGTGCAGTGACATACTGCTCATGGCCACTGCAGTCTCAACCTGCTGGGCTCAGGAGATCTTTCTACCTCAGCCTTCCAGGTAGCCGCAACAACAGGCACATGCCACCATGCCCAACTAATTTTTGTGATTTATTGTAGAGATGAGGTCTTACCAAGTTGCTCAGGTTGGTCTCGAACCCCGGCAGTCCTCTCTCCTAGGCCTCCCAAAGTGCTGGGATGACAAGCTGAGCCACCGTGCCCAGCTGCAATTAAGTAGTTTAAAATCCAATTGAGGAGTCAAGATACAAGAAAGGGAGACAAAATATACTTAAGTGCTAATTTACATGGTATAAAAAAGTACAGACAGGCTTCACTTGGCACAGTAGTGCCAGGTCATGACAATAACTGCACATCCAGAAGCCATGGGAAGTCGTCTTAACAATCAGCAGAGGCTGGGCATGTTGGCTCACGCCTGTAATCCCAACATTTTGGGAGGCTGAACCGAGAGGATTGCTTGAGCCCAGGAGTTCAAGACCACCCTGGGTAACATAGTGAGACCTCATCGCTACCAAAAAACCAAAAATTTAGTCAGGCATGGTGGCACACGTCTGTAATTCCAGCTGCTCAGGAGGATGGGGCAGAAGAATCACTTGAGCCCAGGAGGTTGAGGCTGCAGTGAGATGTGATCTCCAGCCTCAGCAACAGAATGAGACCCCGACTCAAATCATCATCATCATCATCATCGTCATCATCATGAGCAGGAAATGGTTATTCCTTTTTTTTCTTTTTTTTTGAGTTGGAGTCTCACTCTGTCACCCAGACTGAAGTGCAGTGGCCGCCCCTGGCCACCGCAACCTCTACCTGCTGGGCTCTGACGATCCTTCGGCTTAGCCTTCCAAGTAGCTGAAACTACAGGTGCGCGCTACCACGCCCGGCTCATTTTTGATTTATTGTAGAGATGAGGTCTCGCCAAGTTGCTCAGGCGGGTCTCGAACCCGCGGGCTCAGGCAATTCACTCACCTCAGCCTCCCAAAGGCACGGGATTACAGGCTGAGCCACCGAGCCCGGCTTCACA
>NW_007258691.1:504074-510701 GCF_000164805.1 Carlito syrichta
CAACTTGGTGAGACCTCATTTCTACAATAAATCAAAAAATTAGCCGGGCATGGTAGCACGCCTGTAGTTCCAGTTACTTGGAAGGCTGAGGCGGAAGGATCGCCGGAGCCCAGCAGGTCGAGGCAGCGGTGGCCGGGAGCATGCCACTGCACTCCAGTGGGTGACAGAGTGAGACTCCGACTCAAAAAAAAAAAAAAAAAAAAAAAGATGTCCTTTGCACTTTCCATGTCATGAAATAACTCCTGGAGTTTCCTTAATGTGAAGTGTTTTCCTGGAGTCACTTCCTCCAGGACATGGCCATTCTCCTTATCACAACCACTTTCCTCGCTGGTGCTGGCAAGTTCTTGTGGCTGCATATTCAGAGGCTCTCAAACCCCAGCAATGTCTACTCTGCCACAGTCCGCATCTTCTTCTGTAACTCCGTTTTTGGGGAATTCGAGTTTCACTTCCAGCATTGCCACTTTTTATTTCTTTGCTGCACGTCTATCTTTGTTAGTCATCTCATGCTTGCTGACCTGTTTTTGTAAAATGTTGCAGGGGTTTATCATGTGGAGACAGGCAGGCAGCACACTGTACACTTTGCTCTAGAGGGTGAACTTAACAGCAGATGTGGTGACCAGTCACAGACTGTCTTTTAAAGGAAGTGACATGATTGGTCATGGATTGTGATACTTATTTACATAGTGGTTTGTGTAATGAAGAGCTTGTAATAAAGTTGTAATTTATACGGTTACTCACCGTTCATATAAATACCACGGTAACTAAAACTTAGGGGTGTGGTGTTATTTAATTAATCTGTGGCAACTGACATGAATTGGAACCATGCAAAGAAAGTATTGGAACCATGCAAAGAAAGTACTATCTATACCATATTATCTTTCATAGTTTTTAGCATATATCCATAGAAAATATGTTCTCATGAGTGAGAGATATTTCTTACATTATAACTGGGTGGATTAAATGCGAAAGGTTAATACGGGTAATATATCAAAATAACCATTTACCTTAACATAACATAAATAAAGCTAATATATGTCTAAATAAAAAAGATTAGTATACTTTGTACACAGTTGCATGGCACTAGAGGCAAAAGTACAACAATGCTTTTTTGTGTTTTCTGATACTTTATTCCATCTTTTCTCCCTTCTATTGTTTGCCTTTTCTTTTACCTTTTGTTCTATTGAAATTCAGGTAAAATGAAACATCTTACTAAAAATAGCAACACAGAGTCTAACTTTCTCTCTCACTACTTCTTTACCCTTCTATCCACTTGTAATTTATGTATGTGTTTGGGGCGGACCCCAAAAATGGAATTTATTTATAAAAATTGTGTATTCATTCTTACATGTTTAAACTTCAGTCACCTTCAAAGTACTCTCTGATGCAAGACACCTATTGAGACACTTTTTCTACTGCTCAAAACAGTTTTTTAGCTCATCAATTTTGGTGACTTTTAGTGTTTCTGCCATTTTTTGGTTTCATCCTTCCACATTGGCCTTTACCATTTCCCTTTGAGAATTTTTTTCATTGGGGAAACAACAAAAAAAGTCACTTGAGGGAAATGGGGTGAATGGGGGGGTGGGGCATGGAGGTCATGCCTTTTTTGTTCAAAAACTGCTGAATGCTCAGCACGGCATGGGGCAGGTGTGCCCGTCAATCACCCATCATGAAATGGGTAAATGAGGTGAAAGAATCTCCAAAAAAAAATTCACTGAAGCTGAACCCAACCTCTCGCAACAATGCTAGCTGGTACACTGATGCTGATGGGTTCCTAGAACATTTAGCTAGCAGGGGAAGCCTACTACAAGGGGCCTGCCCTCCAAAAGATAATTTTGGTTTTCTTTGGTGAGGAGGGTCCTACCTCGTATATGCAGAGAAAGCTTCAGGATGATGTTTTTCTACTCCTGATAAGGATAATATGTGGTAAAAAGTGAGACAATTTTTTTCATGTTCCGATTTGTATTGGTTTAATACTTCATGATAAGCATTAATGAACATGCTTAATGTTTACAAAAATAATACTGGTAATTTCCTTCCAAAACAAAGAAAAATAGAAGCATTTTTAAAATAGCTGAAAAAATTTTCTTTAGAATTCTCCTGAGTGGTCTAATTTTTCAGAATTTCCTCAGGGAACGTGGCATTTTAAATGGCAAAATTGTCTTTACTCTTTTTCTGTATACTCATTTTACAATGCTGATTCTTCTTTTTAAGGACTAATGATAGTCAAGGGTCTTTCCACAAAACAATCAACTGCTATATTCCTTAAATTATCTCCTGCTCTGTGCTATGCTAAAACAGTTATTCCTTTACTATTGAAGATCTTATCAAATTTTATTTTTGTTGAAAGATAATTCTAATGCTTTGCCATGGTTAGAGTAGAGAGCTGGCTTCAAAGTCTACTTGAAGTTTAGTTTTGCTTTGTTTACAAACTCAGAGTCTTCAGGTTCAAGACTATCAGCCCTAGACTGTATAAGGAGGCTGGATATTCCAGGAAAGACTCAGGTTCACATTCAAACATTAAGTCAACATCCATAGCAAGTAAAGATCAGAGAGAAGCTGTTCAACTGAGTCTAAATTTTAAATTTTGTTCAAAAACTGCTTTCTTACAATAAAACATATGAGTATTTTTGTTTATTACATTGATAAAGAATCGCTGTTTCCAGCAAGGTATTTTTTCCAAACCTGAGTTTACAAAGGGGCTTTATGCTTTTTTCCTTGACTGATCAGATTAATTTAAAAAACAAAAAACAGTGTCTCATGCCTGTAATCCCAGAACTTAGGGAGGCTGAGGGGAGAGGATTGCCTGAGCCCAGGGGGGTCGAGAGACCACCCTGGGCAACTTGGTGAGACCTCATCTTCATAATAAATCAAAAAATTAGCTGGGTATGGAGGCCTGCACCTGTTGTTCCTGCTACGTGGAAGGCGGAAGGATAGCCTGAGCCCAGCAGGTTGAGGCTGCGCTGGCCGTTAGTGTGCACTGCACTCCAGACTGGGCGACAGAGTGAGACTGACTCAAAACAATAACAGCAACAAAAACATGTAGCTACACTGAACTCTCACCCTTGCTGTGACTATATTCAGGGTTTGAGTGTTTGACCTGTTTCTTTTCCTTTACATTACCTTCTGGGAGTTCAGCTTCTTGTTAGCCTTCCTTTCTACAGATCCAAAGTCTAGTTCCAAACCTCTCTCCTGCCCTGACCTGTCATCCCCGAGGCCTTTTGAAATTTGTATTTCTAACTGCCTGTAAATACATGTGTCATGATTCCCTAAAAGTTAACATCTTGATAGTTTATTTATTGTAGAGATGAGGTCTCGCTGCCCAGGCGAGTCTCGAACCCGCGGGCTCAAGCAATCCACTCACCTCAGCCTCCCAAAGGCGCGGGATTACAGGCTGAGCCACCGAGCCCGGCTTGCCAGGGCCACTTTCAAAATGGCCTCCGAGAACTGAAACCTGTGAGTTTCTCACAACAGTTTTTCTCTTCCGTTTGTTCTGACTTGCATCCGTTCTTCCTGTTTATAAAGTGTCCATGGTACTTCCTCCTCTTCATTCCCACCACTCCCAACTGAATTCTAATCTTCTTTAATACCTGGGCTTGCACGACAGCCTTCACCCCGAGCTCCTGACCTCAACCCATTCTGCACTCAGCAGTCAGAGTAGACTCTCATTCACCGTTTTCATCATTGTTCTGTCCACTGGAACCTGCAGCATCTCCCAGAAATTGACTACATTCCATCAACTTAAATTTAGGAACCTCTATTATCTATTTCCTTTTCTTATCAAATGGTGCTACTTCCTTGCTGGAAATACTCCACTTATAATCAACTTACACTGCTTTCCTGTGGGAAACCTCATTTCATCCAGACACCTTATCCACTCCTGAGAGGTGTCTGCCTGTCATTTCTGACCTCATTTCCTACCACCCTCACCATAGCTCACTCTGCTATAGCCATGCTCAGTTCTTCCTGTTCCTTTCTTTTTTTCTTTTCTTTTCTTTTTTTCTTTTGAGACAGTCTCACTGTGCAGCCCAGGCTGGAGTATAGTGGCATGATTATAGCTCATTGCAGCCTCCAACTCCTAGACTCGATGATCCTCTAATGTAAGCCTCCTGAGTAGCTGAGACTACAGGTGCGTGCCATCACGCTCAACTAATTTTTTATTTTTTGTAGAGACAAGGTCTCGCTGTGTTGCCCAGGTTGGCCTCAAACTCCTAGGGTCAAGCAATTTTCCCACCTCAGCCTCTAAAAGTGCTGGGATTTTTCCCACCTCAGCCTCTAAAAGTGCTATGGCCCAGCTCTGTGGCTCAGCCTGTAATCCCACACTTTGGAAGGCTGAGGTGAGTGGATTGCCTGAACCCGTGGGTTCGAGACCTGCCTAGGCAACTTGGTAAGACCTTGTCTCTACAATAAATCAAAAACTAGCCAGGCGTGGTTGCGCGCACCTGTAGTTCTGGCTACTTGGAAGGCTGAGGCGGAAGGATTGCCGGAGCCCAGCAGGTCGAGGCTGCGGTGGCTGGGAGCGGCCACTGTACTCCAGTCTGGGTGACAGAGTGAGACTCCAACTCAAAAAAAAAAAAAACCTGCTTGAAGTTTTGCTGTATTTTGTTTACAAACTCAGAGTCTTCAAATTCAAGACTATCAGCCTTAGACTGTAGAGGGAGGCTGCAGATTCCAGGAAAGACTCAGCTTTACATTCAAACATTAAGTCATCATTAATAGCAATTAAAGATTGGAGCGAAGCTGGTCAACCCAGGCCCTGTGCACTAGCTTTTCCCACTGCCTTGAGGGCACTTCACACAGATCATTGCACGCCTGAGTTCTCATCTTTTGGGACTCAGTTCAACTGCTATCTCCTCAATGAGGCCTTCTGTGACCATTCTGTCTAATATTATACACTCACAACTGCTATTGTCACATTTCTTAGTTTTATTTTATTTACAGTACTTTATATTATTTTTCACTTGGTTATTATCTGTCTGTGCCACTGAAATACACAGTCCATGAGAGCCTGGAGTTTGGCTTTCTTGTTCACTGCTGTATCCCTAGGGCCTAGAACAGTGCCTGGCACACGGAACTAAAATATATTTATTGCTTTTTTTTTGTCGAAAGAGGGTATAGTTACATGACAAAAGACTTTGGGAGTTAGCTTTGGACTGGGAACCCTCAAAGACAGTGCCAGACTTCGGATAGGACATTTTCAACATCTGTAAAATGGAAGGGTTAGTCTAGACTAGAGGTTGCAAAATAGCAGGCCACACATTGAATGGGTCCACAGATGTGTTTCATTTGACCTTGGTAAAATTTAGATTGGTTGCCAATGTTTAAAAACTGAGAAATTTTGGAAAGCTTGAAAACTCTCTGAAAATGAATCAGAAGATCAGACAAGAGACCCATATTTCTGCAGGCCAGAAAACTCACTGAGAAGGAAAATAGCTGTCCTTTATCACTGAGTAAGGACACTGACATGACACAATGCCTGACTTGTCTGGATACTTCACTTGTTTCTGTGAACTCTCTGTTGGAGTTTGAATATACAACCTCAAGACTGAATTATCTCTTTGCCCTCTTCCAACTCTACATATCTAAGATTCTGGGTCAATATATTTTATCTGTCAGTTCAGATTTAACATTCCTGAAGGACAGTGCCTCGTGCCTTTGCTTGTGCAGGTTATAGTGCTGGGCATAAAACAGGTGCTTAAAACTTGTCTGATGAACATTAAATTTAGCCGTAGCCACAAATATGCAATAAAAACCAAATGCCACCTAGTAAAACATTTATGACAGATGTTTGGTTGACTTTTACAAAGAAAGACATCCTATCAAAATGGAATTAAACGACTAACACAGCAATCGTATGATATGGAAACTCTAACTCTAGACAGATATCAACCAAGTGGTGTTTCATTTAGGCAAGAGAAAGGTAGTCCTGATCAGGCGCAGCGGCTCATGCTTCAAACCTAACCAGCATTTTGGGTGGCCGAAGCAAGAGGATTATTTGAGCCCAGGAGTTCGAGGCCTGGGCAATGTAGTGAGACCTCTTCTCTACAAAAAATAAAAATAAAAAAAATTAGCTGCATGTGGTGGCATGCACTTGTAGTCCCAGCTACTCGAGAGACTGAGACGGAAGGATTACCTGAGCCCAGGAGGTCAAGGCTATGGTGAGTCGTCTTCATGCCACTGCACTCCAGCCTGAACATCAGAGTGAGACCCCCGACTCAAAACAAAACAAAACAAAAAAATCCCAGAAAACCCCAAAAGGAAATGTAGTCCTTTAGTTTCCTTCCTCTGTAACTCCCACTAATGTTCATTGTAGTGTTGCAAGCATATCAAGAGCAGAATGGATGGAAAAATATTGCTGTTTGTCCTTCCAAGTAATTATTAGGTGTTCAACAGTTGAAACTGAGACCCACATTTATTTCAATACCAATAACTACCTTTGGTGAATTCTCACAAAACCACAAAATATCTAGCATGGTTCAGGACCACCATATTTAATAAATCCCATTATTCCTTGTGCAATAATTCATTAAGTTTTTTACTTTTTTGAGTTGGAGTCTCACTCTGTCACCCAGACTGGAGTGCAGTGGCCGCTCCCGGCCACCGCAGCCTCAACCTGCTGGGCTCCGGCAA
>NW_007258691.1:510906-551872 GCF_000164805.1 Carlito syrichta
CTCATCTCTACAATAAATCAAAAATTAGCCGGGCGTGGTAGCGCACGCCTGTAGTTCCAGTTACTCAGAAGGCTGAGGCAGAAGAATAGCTGGAGCCCAGCAGGTCGAGGCTGCGGTGGCCAGGAGCGGCCACTGCACTCCAGTCTGGGTGACAGAGTGAGACTCCAACTCAAAAAAAAATAAAAGAATACTCAGAAATGATATAAATATTTCATCTGAGAAAATTCTGCATTTCTCAAAAACTCAGTATAGTAACAAAGGACATAGCTGATACTATGTCATTCATATCATTCATTCATTTGTGAAGTTTGGATAACTAAGATTTGAAAAACATTTTAGAGATTTACATTTATTCAGAACATTGTATTCTAAAGAATTAAAAGACAAATAAGCTAAGCTGGTTAGAAATGTTAATATTTACAATAAAACTATTTAATTTGGACATTATTAATCTCCAGTTTTTTTTTTTCATTTGTGCAGGGATTGAGCTAAAGTGTACTTTTGTACTATTTATGAAAAAAAGGCTTAGTAAGTAAATGAATAGCATAAGTAATATTTGAAAAGAAGCATTTGGTAAGAAACACTTACCCAAGAAAATAACTTGTTTTCCAACACTTGAGGTTTCTTTTATTTATAAAACACTCTATTCAAAGTGTAGGCAAGACCAGACCTTCTTAGATATGCTAATCATTTTTATCTATTTACTAAATCTGGTCCTGAACTGCCAGCACTTATTAGTCATTTTTAGTATCCTGATTACTACTATATGTCCTTGAAAGTAATAAAACTGTATTTCCTTTGAAATGGCCCAGTTGGTCCAGATTAGTGAGCTTTTCTATATGTACTTATATTTTGGATAATTTTCATCTTCCACTGATCTTTAATTGCAAATTGCACAGCTTACATGTTTAAAAAAATCTAACTGTATAGCAGAAGAAATCTTTCTGTAAGCTGTGTGACCTTAACCATGCTGAGTCTTAGTTTTCGTGGTTGTAAAATGGAGGTAATAATAGTACGCATTTTTTAGGAAAGTTGAAGGGATTAACGGAGACAAGGCAAGCATTCTATTAGGACTCAAAGTCCACATTAGCATCATCATTCTTCATATGTATTGAAGATCCTATGTCGTGAATTATGCATTTTCTAATTTAAATTGCATTATCCCCATTTTGCAGATAAAGACACTGAAGTTCAGAGAAGTAGGAAACTTGTTCCAGATCACACATCCTCTGCTTCTGCTTGTAAACTGGCTGTGAGCAGGGTACAGCTCTGCTACAAAAGCAGTCTTAGAAATTTCAACACAGAGTCAAAGATCATCGCCCATGTCTAGTAACTGCAGTTCTGAGACTGGTTTTCAGAGATGCCAGTAGGATCAGCCTCACTATTTTAAGGTTGTACTCTGTGCAGGGAACATGAGTCATCGCCTACCAACCCACTCCTCCACCCTCTGACTCTCTCCATTATGAATTAAGTCCTAAAAATTCTTATCTCATTACTCCCCATGGGTTTCCAGCTGCAGTCATCTCTGACTTGTATTTTCACCCTCTTTGTTAATTGCTTTCTTAGACTTCTCTATTCTGCAAGTGGATGGTAGCTCAGCAAGTAATTTTGCATCATTACAGAACAGCAAGAAATTGTTTGGATTGTGGATTGGTTTACAAATGCTGCACTTTTCAATTCATACCACTCCACGATTCTGGAAACTGCTGAGAAGCTATGGCCCTAAGTCCAGGAGAAGTTTCCCATAAAGCGTTATTTTCCTAGGTACTTTCCCAAGCACATGGAGTAGATTAATGGAAGGAGAGGCATGTTGCTGGTAGAGATGGTGTAGTACAATCCTCCCTCAGTATACGCAGGGGATTGGTTCTAGGAACCCCCACGGATACCAAAATCTTGGATGCTCAAGTACTTTATATAAAATACTGCAGTATGTGCATATAACGACAAACATTCTCCTGTATACTTTAAATCATCTCTAGATTACTTATAATACCTAACAAAATGTAAATGCTATGTAATGCCATTGTTGTGTCATATTTTTTTAAATTTGTGATATTTGCATTGTTGTTCTGTTATTTTTGTTATTTATTTATTGAATTGGAGTCTCACTCTGTCGCCCAGGCTGGAGTGCAGTGGCACACTCATGGCCACCGCAGCCTCCACCTGCTGTGCTTAGGCAGTCCTTCAACCTCAGCCTTCCAAGTAGCTGGAACTACAGACACATGCCACCACAACCAGGTATATTTCTTATTTATTTTATTACTATTTTTTTTTTTTGAGTTGGAGTCTCACTCTGTCACCCAGGCTGGAGTGCAGTGGCAGGCTCACGGCCCCCACAGCCTTGACCTGTTGGGCTTGGGCGATCCTTCTGTCTCAGCCTTCCAAGTAGCCGGAACTACATGCGCGTGCTACCACATCTGGCTAATTTTTGATTTACTGTAGAGACGAGGTCTCGCTAAGTTGCCTGGGCTGGTCTCAAACCTGCAGGCTCAGGCAATCCACTTGCTTCGGCCTCTCAAAGTGCTGGGATTACAGACGGGGCCACTGAGCCCAGCCTATATTTTTTATTTTTAAAAATATTTTTCAGCCAGGCTCGGTGGCTCAGCTTGTAATCCTGCGCCTTTGGGAGGTTGAGGTGAGTGATTGCCTGAGCCCATGGGTTCGAGACCCGCCTGGGCAGCGAGACCTCATCTCCACAATAAATCAAAAATTAGGCGGGCGTGGTAGCGCGCGCCTGTAGTTCCAGCTACTTGGAAGACTGAGGCGGAAGGATCGCCGGAGCCCAGCAGGTTGAGGGTGCGGTGGCCGGGAGCGGCCACTGCACTCCAGTCTGGGCGACAGAGTGAGACTCCAACTCAAAACAAAAAAAATTTTTTTTCACGGGCAGTTGGTTGCATCCATGGATGCAAAACTTATGGATACAGAGGGCTTACTGTCATGGTAGCAAAGATGACAGTAATAATGCTGGTGATGGTGCTGTACTGGTAGGTAACTGATAGTGGAAATATTTTTATCAACCATGCGGAACCTCACCCAGCAAATGTTTGTGTGAGTGTAGTAGGATTTCATTCTACTCTCTGACAATTTGAATGTATCTTGTCAATGTTTCATAATTTACCAGGATGCCATTAATTTGTTAAAACTGGGGGTTCCCTAATCAACAGTATCTCTGTTTCCTTAAGTGGTATATAGCTCTTCATATCTTACTATCTTTTTTCTTTTAAAGTTTAAAACTTCTACCATTAGGTCTAAAACAAATGCTTTTAATTTAAGGTCAGGGATAAAGTGAAACATATGGGTCATATGGGTTCAGATAATTTCTCGGTTTGGGGGATTTCTAGCTGTGGTACCTGTGCTAACCAAACTGTCAGATTCTGAATGGATTCTAAGCATCTTATGGAGGAAGGCAATGTTCCGTCATGTTGAGTGACCGAAACATTTAAAAGAAGAAATATAGTTCCAAAAGATACCTTCCCTCTACATGTTTCTAGATCACAAAATGCCCTCAGTGGTAGCAGGTGTTTTAAGCGTGCTGAATGTCAGGCTTTAGAAGAGGCAGGCTGGAGTAGAGAGTAAGACATGCCTGTGGAAAAGCCTTCCTAGGGCCTCAAAGAGCACTTTCAGGATCTGAGAGTAAAGCTGGCAGAACAAAATTTCCTGGGCTCTTGTAAGGCCTGGTTTGTTCTCACAGTTGATGCCCTCAGGCTCTCCGCAGCCTCCTTCCTTTATCTGTGAAATAGAGGAATGTAACTCCCAGACCTCTGCTCCGCCTTTCTCCCCCAAGGGGCCAGAGACTGCCCAAGCTCAGCACTATAAAACTCACAGATCCTTTGTTCTAGGTGTGGTGAAAAGAACAGAATTATTTTAATTACTGGGCGTAACTTTAGTCACTCATGTCACACCTTCCCCCGCATGTGCGCCCTGCATCTGCGTGTCTGTTTCCAAAAGAAGGTGACTATGAAAATAGGAAAAGCCCTCTGCTGAAATGCTGAATGTAGCACTGTTTGCTTGAGCCCATCCTAATAATCACCTACAAAGCTGCAATCATGGGGCTATGAGCCTGGCAGCCTGACCGACCTAACGTCATCCTATCTTCGGCTGAAGTGTTCCCCCACATGCCAAGACCTGCTCCATTTTCTTCCTGCTTTCTTGCAGGCTTCGTCAACCTTACCCACCTCTTTCACCTACCTCAGTCTCCATGGGCACCATTCATTATGGCAGCCATGAGCCAACACAGCCATCGAGCACAAAAAAGGGAGCCCTCTGGACTGAACGTAGCATACACACTAGATTTCCGAGACTTAATATGAAAAAAAAAAAGTAAAATAACTCAATGATCTTTGATATTACCTGCAGGTTGAAATGATAAGATTTTGGATATAGTGAGTTAAATAAAATATATGCTTAAAATTAGTTTTACTTCTTTTTGAATCGGGAATCTTATTCTGTCACTCTGACTGGAGGACAGTGCCACAGTCACGGCTCACTGCAGCCTCATCCTGGGCTCAGGCAATCTTCCTGCTTCGGGCTCCTGAGCAACTGGGACTACAGGCATGTGCCACCACGCCCAGCTAATTTTTAAAAAATGTTTTGTAGAGACACGTTCTCATATGTTGCCCAGGATGGTCTTGAACTCCTGAACTCTAGCAATCCTCCCGTCTCAGCCTCCCAAAGTGCTGGGATTACACTGCGCGTGGCCTCTTCTTACTTTTTAAAATGTGGCTACTAGGAAGTTTAAAACTACAAATGTGGCTTGCATTTATAGCTCACATTCTGTTTCTATTTTGTCATGCTTGTCTATATAATTTCCGGTCCTTGACACTGGTGTGCTCTGTTTAAGAAAAGTCATCCTAGCTGGGCTTGGTGGCTCAGCCTGTAATCCCAGCGCTTTGAGAGGTTGAGGTGAGAGGATTACCTGAGCCCGCGGGTTCGAGACCTGCCTGGGCAACTTGGCGGGCCCTTGTCTCTACAATAATTAAAAAATTAGCCGGACGTGGTAGTGTGCGCCTGTAGTTACAGCTACTTGGAAGGCTGAGGTGGAACGATCACTGGAGCTCAGTGGGTCAAGGCTGTGGTGGCTGGGAGCATGCCACTGCACACCAGTCTGGGTGACAGAGTGAGACTCCAACTCAAGAAAAAAAGGAAAAGAAAAAAAAAGAAAAGTCATCCTTGGACAATAGTGTCTAACAAATGGTTAAATTTTTAAAAATATAAATATCAAATAGTTTTAAATGGTGTATCAACTAAATTCTACATTTTTAATCTTTGTAAAAAATTATGTATGCATGTAAAAGAAATCTAGGTGTACTGAAAATTAAAATCTATTAAACCATAGCATAGATCATGGGACAAGCTATGGCAGTAGACAGACCAAGAGTAAAGCAGTGGTTCTTAACATTTTCTAGGTCATGGGCCCATATTACCCATCGGACGAATATTCACCACGCGCCTGCTGTATTCAGGACTGTGATCGGCTCTGGAAATTCAGCTGATAAATCTGATACCAGTTTTAGGCCATCTCCCAAGAAGAATGGGATATGTGCCATATACAGGGATATATCACATATACAGATATGTGTTTAATTATAGGCTCTTGAAACTCTTCTGAGACCCATTTATGAATTCTAGATTAATAATTTCTAAATTTGAGAAAAGAACATGGACTTTGCTGCCAGATATATCTGGGTTTGAATGCTGGCTCTACTAGCTACTAGGGTGACCTTGACCTTGGGTTATTTGTTTTTTTGGGTTTGAATGCTGGCTCTACTAGCTACTAGAGTGACCTTGACCTTGGGTTATTTGGGGTTTCTTTTTTTTGAGCCGAGGGTCTCACTCTGTCACCCCAGGCTGGAGTACAGTGGCATGATTACAGCTCACCACAGCCTCAACCTCCTGAGTTTAGGTGATCCTCTGCCTCAGTCTTCCTAGTAGCTGAGAATACAGGTGCGTGCCACCATGCCTGACTATGTTTTTGATTTTTCATAGGAATGAGGTCTTGCTATGCCAAGCTGGTCTTGAACTCCTGGGTTCAAGCAATCCTCCTGACTTGGCCTCTCAAAGTGCTGGAATTACAGACATGAGCCATCATGCCCGGCTTATTTGTGTTCTTTATGTCCCAATTTCCTCATTTGTAAGAGGATATGGAACAAATAGTGGGCTGGTGTAAGTGTTAGCATTGAAATATAGACAGACCTTCCTTGTACATAGTAGGAGCTTAATAAATCATAACTATTATTTCTCATCTTGCCTTATAGGAAGAGGTAGCTCAGAGAACAGATTCTTTTTATCTAAATTTTCCTTTGTATGTCAAACTCTTAAATTCTATAGTAATTCTAGAGGTTAGTTACTGAAACAAAAATAGGGGTTTGGTTCTTCAACCAAGCCATGACCTTTTAAATAAGATGTACAAAAATGGTGTGTGAGTCATTTGGGGTAAGAACACATCTGTCCACGCCTTAAGAGGTACTGTGCCATAGGTGCATATGTTTTTCTGTGGTTTGAAAACACATTTGTGTCTACAAATCTTACAGAAGGGTTTCAGTTTGGGGGAGATTTTTTTGTTTGTTTGCTTTAGAAAACTGTCCTGGTATGTATACATTTCTTACTGGCAATCTCCCGCAGGAACATGCAGACTTTGGAATAAATGTAACCTTAAATGAATAAGAACATGGGCTACGAAGCCCAATGCTATGCTATTCCTACACTGCTTGCCTTTGGCTATTCCAGTACCAAACTCTGGAATACTCCATCCTCCACATCAAGTTAAATGTACAGTGACTTACCAACTATCTAGAGGTAAGGGTAAACCAGCCTTGTCATAACTTTATACACTGCTCTTTCTACTCACGAAAACAAGTTATGTATGGCATTTACGTACATCTGTGTTGCTGGGCATTTTCCAAATGCCTCTTGGAGAACATTAAACAGGAAATTGATGCCACAGGGCAAATATTCATTCTTCCCATCCTCTCTCACAAAAACAAGTACAGATTTGCTCTGGCTAGACTGACTTCCTGCAGTGTGCTATTGCTTATTCGATTTTACACTAGAAGGGGGAAAAAAGCTCCCACACTCTGTGTTTCAATTTAGAGCAGTTGAAAATGGCTAAAATGCATAAACAAAAAGCTTCCCTAGTGAGAGCACTGAAGGATAGGCTTCAATGCTGTATAAAATCACAAAATCCAAAGGTTAATGATTGCTCTTCATGCCTATTTATGAAAGTCAATTTGTATCATGTTAGACACATCAAATTTGGCTTAAACACCATGTGTTCTAGTTTTCAAATGGGAATGTCTTCAAGCATTTGGCCACTGCAGCTTTTCATATAAGGATGGCATCTTTCTCTAACCTGTCATAGTTGTCTTTGGTTTAGTGACCTCCTCTGCATCAATTTCTCCCCTTTCACTTCTTCCTTCTCAGAAACTGTTTTAGGTTCCCTGGGGTTCTGGAACAACTGAATCTACCCCCAGCTCCCCAGGAATGGAGAACATGACTTAGGTTAAACTATTCAACACATTATCTCTCTAGGCCAGACACTTGTTCATTATATATATATATATAAATATATAGAATGAATATATTCTGTATATATGTATCTGTGTGTGTGTATGTGTATATATATATATCTGTTTGTTTGTTTGAATCAGGTCTCACTTTGTCACCCAGTCTGGAGTGCATTGGCACGATCATACTTACTACAGCCTTAGTCGCCTGAGCTTAGGCATTTCTTCTACCTCAGCCTCCTAAGTTGCTTGGACTACATGCGTGTACCACCATGTCCAGCTAATTTTTTTTATTTTTTGTAGAGACAGGGTCTCACTACGTTACTCAGGCTGGTCTCAAACTCCTGGGTTCAAGCAATCCTCTTGCTCCAGCCTTCAAAAGTGCTGGGATTACAAGTGTGAGCCAACATACCCGGCCCAGACACTTGTTCAAAGGGGGCATGCCACCTAAGTTCATTCAAATAAATCTATAATTTTCACTGGGAAGACGTCCTGCTTTCTTTCCAGATAGAATAAGAACACTGAAATAGCCAGGCTCGGTGGCTCAGCCTGTAATCCCGCGCCTTTGGGAGGCTGAGGTGGGTGGACTGCCTGAGCCCGTGGGTTCGAGACCCGCCTGGACAACTTGGCGAGACTTCATCTCTACAATAAATCAAAAAAGTAGCCAGGTGTGGTAGCGTGCACCTGTAGTTCCAGCTACTTGGAAGGCTGAGGCAGAAGGATCGCCGGTTCCCAGCAGGTTGAGGTTGCAGTGGCCGGGAGCAGCCACTGCACTCCAGTCTGGGTGACAGAGTAAGACTCCAATTCAAAACAAAAAAACAAAAAAAAAACACTGAAATAATGGCATTCACCTTAGGATCATGATGAGGGGTAACCTTAAAAGAAAGTGAATACTGGCTGGGCGCAATGGCTCAAACCTGTAATCCCAGCACTTTGGGAGGCCGAGGCAAGTGGATTGCCTGAACCTGGGCAACTTGGCAAGACCTCATCTCTACAGTAAACCAAAAATTAGCCCGGCATGGTAACATGCACCTGTAGTTCTGGCTACTTGGAAGGCTGAGGTGAAAGGATGGCCAGAGCCCAGCAGGTCGACGCTGAGGAGGTGGTGAGCATGCCACTGCACTCCAGCCTGGGCAACTGAAAAAGTAAAATAAAATAAAGCACATACCATAGAGGTATAGAATAGAGAAACTAAAAAAATCCTGGACCCAGATGTCATCATTTTGCTACTGGATCAAGCTTTGCCCAAAGATCTATCTCTGGACCATTTAGTAATATAAATCATGAACTCTTCAATATTACTTAAACTAGCTTGATTCTGTAATTTGCAACCAGAGTTTTATAATTGCCATGCCTATTGTTTGGAAAGGATTTAGAAAAGAAAGAATGAGAAAAAAAAATGTCTCCAAGGGGCAAGTAACCCCATATTAGCATGAAGTGGGAAAAGAGTCAGTCAGTGTACTTCTCCCTGAGCCTAACAGAGCTGGGGACCTTAGCAAAACCATTCTTACCTTCCTCTTCTTCAGCTTCCGGATTGACCTATTTTAGCAACATATGCAGTTTGCAATCACCCAAGTCATTTGTCCTCCATTCTCTCAGATGGTCCCTATCTCTTCCTTCTGAAAATTTATGTATGGTTATCTCCCGTTTTATAGATGGGGGAAACTGAAGCCAGAGACCCCAAGTTATACATATATTAAATTACAGTAGAGGCTAGGCATAAAATTACAGGCTAGGCCTATAATTTCAACACTTTGGAAGGCTGAGACAGGAGGATTGCTTGAGGCCAGGAGTTTGAAATCAGCCTGGGCAACAGAGCAAGATCCCGTCTCTACAAAAATTAGCCAGGCATGATGGTGCACACCTGTCACTTTAGTTACTTGGGAGGCTGAGGCAGGAAGATTGCTTGAGCCCAGGAGTTCGAGGCTGCAATGAGCTATGATCATGCCACTTTAGTCCAGCCTGGGTGACAGAGCCAAATCCTGTCTCTCTCTCTCTCTCCATGTATACACACACACACACACACAAACACACACACACACACATAAATATATATATGGTGCCCAAAAAATGTATATACACTTAAAGTATGATGTTTGTTCAAAAAATGGTGTTAGTCAAATGAATGCTAGTGTCATCATGCAATAGGCAGGACAGTCAGAGAAAATGGCGGAGGCACAGTTGAACGAATGTCATATTATACATTACTACCATATTTTAAGTCTACTTCGAAAAGCAGTACATAGATAACATCTTTTAAAATGTGTTTACAACAGTAGAGAATTATGTCCAGCTCTTCTTATTCAAAGCCTAGAATCTTTGTCATACAACATACATCATCCTTGAAGGCTACGCTGTTTTGTATTCTATTTCGTAACTGGGGTCACCTGGGAGAGATACCTGGGAGAATTTGACATCTGGCTTCAGAATCCCTAGTTTCCTTCCCTCTTTCCTTCACCAGAGTAACCAGAATGTATCTTGTTCCACATGAGCATCTTTTTTTTTTTTTTTTTTTTTGAGTTGGAATCTCACTCTGTCGCCCAGATTGGAGTGCAGTGGCCGCTCCCGGCCACCGCAGCCTTGACCTGCTGGGCTCCAGCGATTCTTCCGCCTCAGCCTTCCAAGCAGCTGGAACTATAAGCGTGCACTACCACGCCCGGCTAATTTTTGATTTATTGTAGAGATGAGGTCTCGCCTGCCCAGGCAGGTCTCGAACCCGCGGGCTCAGGCAATCCACTCACCTCAGCCCCCCAAAGGCGCGGGATTACAGGCTGAGCCACCAAGCCTGGCCACATGAGCATCTTAATTTCCTTCTATAGTGTTTCATACTTCAAAATTATCCCTTTCTTACCCCCAATTCACAGCACCATCTAACTCCCATTTTTTTAGCACCTAAAGACAAAAAGCTGTCCAGGAATGAGTTTGCTGAATGCGTGCATTAAGATTTGAGATGCTGATAACAGTTTTTAATCCTGTCACTGAGCATAAGTACTTTGTGAGTGGGCACTTAGAGGACCATTGCCTTCTATTAGAGACGTTCAGCTCCCAGACTTCAGATGGTATGGCAAGTTGGAGGCAAACGTATTTTGGGTCGAGGCCCTTCTTGGTAATCTTTCTACTTAAATTACCTCTTCCTTCGACTGCTCACAAGGCCTCAGTCTGCTGCAGCCCACAAGTTTCAGAAAACTTGGGATACACCTTGATCCATATGTGGAACTACTCTTTCACCAGTCTAACGGATTCAGTCATTGCCAGAGAATCCTGCACACCTCAGCTTCATTCAGCAAGTTTTACTGCATGCTTACTCTTTGCCAGTGTACTGTATGGGAGCGTACTATATGCTGGCTTACTGTGTGAGCACTTACTGGTTGCCATCTTATTATGTGAGCGCTTACTGGATGCCATCTTACTGTGTGAGTGCTTGCTTCATACTATCTTACTGTGTGAGTGCTTACTCCCATACAATAAGCAGACACACCAAGAGCTTGGAGTGTGAATTTGACAAAGACATCGTGTTATGTACCATATGCAGCAATAGCTCTGAAGCCCTCACAGGGGCATTGCCTCAGCTTTGTTTGTTCATCCTTGCTCTAGTGAGTTCACTCAGCTGCTCTCTGTTTCCATCTACTTTCCTTCCTCTTTTGATTTTTCTCTTCATGGCTTCCACAACTTTACTGCTTCTGCTCTGAGCCTCTATGCAGCACGTCTCATGCCTCTGGGTCCCTGCTGCTCTCTGCTACCTGTGACCCACCTTTTGTGGTTCCATTCAAAGGCTCTGAGAGAGGATCTGTTTGAGTTTGTTGGTGACTGCCGAGTCTTATGCACTTATTTTGGGTTAAGTTCTCAAATCTGGTTCCCCATGAGGACTCATGGGACCTTTGGAACAGGCACCAACCCTGGCTTAACCAGAGTCATACTGTCTTGAGTGTGACAACCCTTTACTTGACCCTTGGGACTCTGAAGGATCCAGTTGGAAAATATTCTTCCCTATCTAACCAAAACCTCTCTATCTAACCAAAAACAAAAAGTAAGACTAGACCAACCAGAACAGAATAACAAGCTACCATATATTTAATAGTAATTTGGAGGAAAAGAACAGAACATTCGAGAGTTAGGGCACTAAGCACTGAAAGCAACAAGGCAAAACCAAGGTAGCAGAATGGACTGAGCTACGAAAAAACATAATCCCATTTCATCAATACCTAAATGGATTATGATGTGCTCCAAATGCACCCTAAGAACAAGATAATTGGGAGTTGCAATGACAGTTCACAGAAAGCTGGAATAAAAGAGCTGGAAAGTTCATGACTGACCATTTGTCCAACTCTCTCATTTCATATTGGGGGAAGTCCATAGACATCAACTGACCAATTAGTTAATTTATACATTTAGTAGTGGAGCCCAGATTCATGAGTGATGACCAGTAAGTAACTATTTGTATTCCTGAGCTAGTAATGGATTTCCCCGCTTAAAGATAAAGTAGATCACATTCAATGCCCAAAACACTCTGTTGATTATTCTGGTGAATGTGAACAAGGACAAATAGCAAAGTTGGGACAGAACAGTCTAATGTATTCTCACAAGATACGAGATGATGTCTGTGTTTTCAACAGGGGTACAAGATGTAGTGAGATGTCACCGAGGAAAGCCAAAAATAAGGGTTTGGAATCTCAGATTCCATATCGTTCTTGCCACCAACCAGCTTTGTGTGCTTGGACTAATTCTATCAACTCTCTGGACCTCAGGCTCTTCTTCTGCCTGAAGAAAAATCAGGCCGGAGGGTCACTCAGGTCCCCCGTGCCCATGACTCCTCTAGCTCTGCCTCTTCTGGGAATGACAGTGCTTTTGGGGTTAAGCCCAGTGGACTAAGAGTGCCAAGTCAGCTGATTACCAGTCAACTAAATTGAGAATTTAATAAGGTCTTTTCCAAACTATCTAAGGGCAAGTGGACCAAGGAATGAATTTGGCCTTTCATAGAATCTTGGCTTAGGTTTGCTGCCATCACCAAAAGTACCCAGAAAAGCATGTAAAATTGTAATACTTCATGCAGGAAGAAAAAAATCTCTATAGTGTCCCATATAAGGAGACATTTAAACATTTAAGCATGTTTTTTCTTTCTAGTGTGCTAGAGAAAATAGCGATATGATAATTATGAAGTATACAGAGTGGTATTTTAATATGTTCTCCTAGTGATAAATTTGGATGGATATATAACTACAAAGAACTACATGGGAATGGCAGTGGAGATAGATTATTATTTAAGACCTTGAAACAAATGTTTTAGTGTTTGGGGTATAAATTGGATTGTCAGACAAGGTGAAGAAGAACACTCAGATGAGGTTTTTATTTTTAGGTTTTATATCTTTTTCCAAAATCATAAATATAAACTGTTCTTTTAAGCTGACTATGGCCCATTTCATTATGAGAATATATGAACTAAAAGTTAATTTTCTCTACTATTTTGATTTATTACACAATAGTGAAACAACAAAAATAGAAGAAAGAAAATGCCACTGACATTCATATCCTAACACATCAGTTATTTTCAGTTTCCTTTGCTCCTTTCTATTGATTGATTAATTGAGACAAGGTCTCACTGTCGCCCAGGCTAGTGTGCAGTGACTTGATCACGACTCACTGCAGCCTAGATCTCCGGGGCTCAGGTCATCCTTCTGCCTCAGCCTCCTGAGTAGCTGGGATTACAGGCACGCATTACCACGCCTGGTTTATTTATTTATTTATTGTAGAGATGAGGTCTTGCCAAATTGCCCAGGTTGTATTTGTTGTAGAGATAAGTTCTCTCTCTGTTGCTTAGGTTGGTCTTGAACTTCTGGGCTCAAGCAATCCTGCAGCCTCAGCTTTCTGGAATGTTGGGATTATAGCTGTGAACCATTGTGCCTGGCTTCTCTGCTCTTTTCTTTTCTTTTCTTTTTTTTTTGAGTTGGAGTCTCACTCTGTTGCTCAGACTGGAGTGCAGTGGCCGCTCCCGGCCACCGCAGCCTCGCTGCTGGGCTCCAGCGATCCTTCCGCCTCAGCCTTCCGAGTAGCCGGAATTACAGGCGCGCGCTACCATGCCCGGCTGATTTTTTGATTTATTGTAGAGATGAGGTCTCGCTACCCAGGCAGGTCTCGAACCCACGGGCTCAGGCAATCCACTCACCTCAGCCTCCCAGAGGCGCGGGATTACAGGCTGAGCCACTGAACCCGGCTCTCTGCTCTTTTCCATACCAAGTCTATTTGCATGACTGCTTTTGCATAGTGGTGTACAAAAAAATAAAAACCACAAGATGCTCTGCAAGCCTCAGTCTTCTGTCCGTTTTCCTTATCACAGCACACATTCCCCCTGGGGGAAGCTTTTATCCTTTCAGTAAATACTTACTGGGTACCTCTTAGGAGTCAGGCATCTTTCCAGGTAACAGAGATACAGTGATAACAATACAGTCAAGGTCTAGCCCTCAAAGAACTTCATTCTAAATTAAGTCAGAAATACATATGTAAACATGTACGTTTACATATGTAAATTATTTTATGTAAATAAATGAATTCCAAACTTTTGGACTGGGTGACACTTTTGGAAGGTCAGAAAGCCCCTTCTGAAAACATCTGAGCTGATAGCAGAATGATAAGGAGGTAAAAGTTGTATAATGAACCAAGGGTATCAGGAACTACACAAGCATAAGACCTTCGAGTGGAGAGGAGCTTAGCGTATTTGAGAAAGCAAAAGGAGGCCAGTGGGGATGGATTTGATGAGCAAGAAACCAAGAGGTAGGCAAGGGCCAGCTTAGTAGGATCTTGTAGGTCACAGCATGGAGTTTGGATCTTTTGGAAGATCTCAAACAGGGGCAGCACATGTTCTGCCCTAACTCTCAGGTGACTCCTGCTACCTAGTAAAGAGTGAATTATGGTGAAGAAAGAACAGAAGGAGAGATATCAATAAGGAGACTAGTGCAGGGGTCAAAGCAAGAGGGGATAGGGCCTTAGATTAGGATAATGGTAGCAGAGATGGAGTAAAGATGGATTTCAAAAATATTAATATTTTGGAGGTTAGTACCTGCAAACTTGTTAATGAGTTAGATGTAGAGGATAAGGGAAAGGGAAGAATCCAAAATGATTTTGATCTTTGTTTTGGGGGGTTAAGTGACTGAGTGTATAATGTAGTTATTTATTAAACCGAGAGAGAATCATGCTTAGGACAGAACTATAGAGTTCTTTTTTTTTTTTTGAGTTGGAGTCTCACTCTGTCGCCCAGACTGGAGTGCAGTGGCTGCTCCCGGCCACCGCAGCCTCGACCTGCTGGGCTCCGGCGATCCTTCCGCCTCAGCCTTCCAAGTAGCCAGAATTACAGGCACGCGCTACACGCCTGGTGAATTTTTTGATTTATTGTAGAGATGAGGTCTCACTGCCCAGGCGGGTCTCGAACCCGCGGGCTCAGGCAATCCACTCACCTCAGCCTCCCAAAGGCACGGGATTACAGGCTGAGCCACCGAGCCCGGTTTATAGAGTTCTTTTTAATGTGCATTAAGTTTGCAATGCCTATTTGAAGTCAAACTAGAAATATCAGGTATGCAATTGGATAAGTCTGAAGTTCAGGTCAGGTTATATGTATATATAACACTTCATAACATCTAAAACCATGGTACCAGAAGAGAACAACTAAGGAGAGAATGAAATAGAGAAGACAATGAAAACTAGGTTCAGGTCGGGCCTGGTGGCTCAGCCTGTAATCCCAGCACTTTAGGAGGCCAAGACAAGAAATTGCCTGAGCCTGGGAATTTGAGACCAGCCTGGGCAACTTGGTGAGACCTCGACTCTACAGTAAATCACACACACACACACAGATACACACACACACACACACACACCACACACACACACACACACACACACACACACACACACACACACACACACATTTGTAGTTCCAGCTACTTGGAAGGCTGAGACGGAAAGATCGCCTGAGCCAAGCACGTTGAGACTGCAGTGGCTGACAGTGGGTCAGAGGTCAGGCAGAGGTGAAAGAGCCAGCTTTAAAAACTAGGAGTTCAGTGGGTTAGGAGGAAAATTAGGACAGTGTGATGTTTCCTCAGCCCCGAGCACAAAGTGAGTAAAAAAAAAAGCATTCCCATCTGTGTTGCATGCTGTTAACAGGTCAAGTAAAACGAGAAAAAGTCCCTGGGTATGACAGTATGGGGGAATTTGGATGATTTTGACAAGATCAATTTTAGTAGAGTCTTAGCAATGGAAGTCAGAATGAAGTGAGTTGAGACTGAAAGAGTCAATGCGATTCCAGTAGTATTCCAAAAAGGATATTTCTTTAAAGTTGACAAGCTAATTCTAAAACGTATGTAGAGAAGTAAAGGGCCAAGAATTGCCAAATCACTCTTAAAAAACAATAAGAGATTTTTCATATTAGATATCAGAACTTGTTAAAAAATCGAAAGTAGTTATGGAACACTGATAAATGGACAGAGTGCACAGCTGATTATTCAATAAATGTGATGACAGAAAAATTCAAATTCTGCCAAATATGTTTAAAGAGATTTATTCTAAGCCCATATGAGTGATCGTGGCCCAGGTTACAGAATTTCAAGAGGTCCTGAGCAAGTGTGTCTGAGGTGGTCAGGTTGCAGTGTGGGTTGACACATTTTAGGGAGACAGGAATTGCAGGTAAAATCATAAATCAATATGAGGAAGATATACATTGTCCATTCAAAAAGGCAGGACACCTTAAAATGGAGGCTTACAGGTCACAGGTGGGCTTTAGGAATTCTTTAATTGACAGTTGGTTGAGAGAGTTAACCTCTTGTCCAAAGACCTGAAATCAGTGGAAAGAAATGTTTGAATTAATTAAGATAAGGAAGTTGTGGAGACCCAGGTTCTTAATATGTAGATAATGCCTCATAGGTGGCAGGCTTCAAAGAGAATAGATTGTAAATGCCTCTTTTCAGAGTGTTAAACTCTCAGTTAATCTCTCTTAAGACTCTCAGTGTCAGACTGTCAGTCTCTCCTAGATTTGGCAAAGGCCTCGAAGGGGCATGATCTGGCTATGTTAATGGAGATTTTCTATAGATGCAAAGAACTCCCACTGAAAAATATGTCAAGTAAACATATTTGGGGGTAAAATATTTTGAATTTTTTCTTTATCTGTCATGTGATGTTATATGAGAGTCAAGTTGGAAAGTAAGCCACCACATTCTTTAGGGTTAATGAAAACCCATCTGATGAGATTTTAATGCTCTGTAAGGTACAACTTCCCAGGCCCCTTAGATAGGAATTTGGGCAAGAGAAAAAAAGGTCAGAGTTTAGTCCTCAAATGGCACAATTGGTTATCCACATAGAAAGAATAAAATTGGATTCCTACCTCACACCATTTTGAAATATTGATTACCTACAGATTGAAACTGTAAAAGTGAAGGGTAAACTTTAAAAACTTTAGAAAAAAGTCTTGTCTTATGACCTCTTAAATAAGTTGCAGAAAGTTCTAACCATTTAAGACAGATACATTTCACTATAATAAAATTAAGACCATTTCTTCCTCAAACCATTAAGAAGGTGAAAACTCAAACCACAGACCAGGATAGGTGGAGATTAATGCAACAACTATAACCAAGAAAAGACTAGAATTAGAACATATAAAGATCTCCTACAAATCAAAAGACAAATGACTTGATAGAAAAGGCAAAGGACATACAAAGGCATTTCACAGAAGAGAAATCCTTAATTGCAAATAGACCTGTAAAGACATTCAACTTTTTAAAATAACTAAGACAATGAAAATTAAAATAATAATGAAATAACATTTTATATCCACTAGACTGACAAAATTAAGAAGTCTGACGATAACAAGTGTTGGAAAAATGCAGTCAATAGAAACTTAAAAATACGTTAAGAATTCTAATTAGTAGCTGGGTGTGGTGGTATACACCTGTAGTCCCAGCTACTTGGAAGGTTGAGTGGAAGGACTGCCTGAGCCCAGGAGGCTAAGGCTGTAGTGAACCATGATCATGCCACTGCACTCCAATCTGGGTGACGGAGTGACACCCCGACTCAAAAAAAAAAGAATTCTAATTGATATACCAATTTGGAAAACTATTTAGCATTATCTTATAAAACTGAAATAGAACAATCATCTAGCTCTAACTCAGCAATTTCATTTCTCATCTATACCCTAATGAAATGGATGCTACATTCATAGCTTCACTGTTTATAACAATAAAAACCAGAAATAGCCAGGCTCAGTGACTCAGCCTGTAATCCTGCGCCTTGGGAGGCTGAGGTGAGTGGATTGCTTGAGCCCGCGGGTTCGAGACCTGCCAGGGCAACTTGGCGAGACCTCATCTCTACAATAAATCAAAAATTAGCCAGGCGTGGTAGCGTGCGCCTGTAGTTCCAGCTACTTGGAAGACTGAGGTGGAAGGACCACCAGAGCCCAGCAGGTCAAGGCTGTGGTGGCTGGGAGCAGCCATTGCACTCCAGTCTGGGTGACAGTGTGAGACTCCGACTCAAAAAATGAAAATAAAAAAATAAAATAAAAAATAAAAACTAGAAACAACACAAATAACCACTGACCAGAAAATGGATTAATAAATTATAGAATATTCTCCCAATGTACTACATCTGAGTATAAATGAATGCAGTTATGTGCAACAATATAGAAAAGTCAAGTCCCATACCTATAGTATGATAACACATTTGGAAAGCTCAGAAACAAAATTGTCATTATTCTGTTTGGGGATACACTATCCTAGGCCCATCTTAAGGTACTATTGTGACACGATGTCAACACTGGGCATCTCTGAGGAGCACAGGCAATTTGAACAGGCTGCAGCTGGGGAATTGAGGAGTAAACTTTTTGTTCTGGGACTTCCTGCTAAGTATCTCAGGAAGTTCTTACATTCATACACACGCACTTCTCCTCATCCAGTTTTGACTTAGAGGTGGGGTAGAGAAACAAACACAGTGAGGACACAGGAATTTTACACTGGGGTTGGTTCCTCCTCAGCTGCTGAAGGTTTTTCTTTTGTCCTGTGAGACACAAACTTACATTTTATCCTATCTTGTGTATTCCAACTCTATGGCTACTTAGAATAAACCATGGTTTCCATTTGAATCAATATTTTTCTGTCCTAAAAAGCCAGACTTTTGCAAATCAAAATGGTTTGCCCTCAGGCTCTTTTGTGTCCCTAGGGACTTGAAAAACTATTTTGAAATTCAAAAAACCGGAGCAATGACCTCTTTGTTCTATGCTGTATCAAATACTTCCCTTTCCAATGACAATAAGCCTCAGAATCAGTCTATTTTTAATGACTGTAAGGTTGAAAAAATTATAAATTCCCCAAAAGAAAAAACACGATGAGATATTTTAAACTATTATCCTGTTCTCTTTCCTCTTTAACAGGGAATTCCCTGCCCTTCAGGACACAAGCTTCCTTTCTATTGTTCCAGTTTCATTTCTTGATGCTTTCCTAATTCATTTTGTATTCCAGCTGCAATTGACTTCACTTGTAATTTTTAGAGCACCAAGCACTTGGGTGGCATCATGTCCTTGCACATGCAGCTTTCTTCTACCCAAAATGCCCTCCCTGTAAACCTGCCTCCTCATTTTATGAGATTTTAAATTCTTGTGCTAGAGATTAAGCTATTTTCAGTCAATCCCAGCTCCCTTGTACTGTGATGTTAGGGCTGGGACTATGTTAATGAACTTTCTCTTTTGCCATCCGGATTCCTTTTGGTTTCTGTCAATGGGAGACACTAAAGGGAGACTGGAAGTCAGAGGATGAAGGGGCTTCCTCCTTCCTCATTGCTTGCTGTTCCTGTTAATGTCACCGAGCAGAGACCCTTTACCCTGACAGCAGCAGTTGTTTCCAGTATCCAGGTTCTTTAGCCCTCCCGGAACCAGTTTCATCCCACCTTCCTCAGAAACATGAGCACCAGCCGGCTAATATCCCCTTCCTTGAGGACTGAGTCCTATTTCCATGAAGGACCTCTTCAAGTTTCTAAATTCCGATAGCCCCAATCTCTGACCTTTGCTTGCTCCGACCTGGAAGATGGCAACTGCTTTCTGAAGATACTGACTCAGTGTTCCCATTGTATCTGCTCAAGTTCTCTAAGACCTGGTTATCCAATTCCTGGTATTAAATTTTCTCTGTTGAAATTCTTAATGTTTTTGTTTTCCTAACTAATAGTCATTCTCTGTTAAGACTTTCTGGATCATTTTGTTCACCTCTCCCCTGAAAAAGAATTTGTTTTTGTGCACCTTGTAAAGGGCTCCTTTGAAGTATGTATCGCAGTCCATTATTTTCTTAGATGACAGTGTCCCACCACTGGGTTGTTAGCCTCTCAGACGTAAAGATCATATTTTACTTATTTTTATATCATCTGTATCCATCACAGTGGGTACACACTCAATAAGTGATCCTTAAGTTAACAAACAAGCAAACAAATGAATTAATGAATTCATGACTATGGATGTTGTCAACAAATTAGGAAAAACACAACTAGTAATCATGTATTTCATCGTGTTCAAACTTAAAATGATAGCTCTTTCGATGAGGAGGGTCCCCAAAAAAACCCAGAATAGGTTTTTGTAGGATGGGCCCCTTGTAGTACAGGCTTTCTCTGCTAGGTAAGTGTTCTAGGAACCCACTGGCATCAGTGTACCAGCTAGTGTTGTTGTGAGAGGCTGTGAGAGACTTCAGTGAATTTTTTTTGGAAATTCTTTCAACCCGTTTATCCATTTCATGATGAATGATTTACAAAGTGTATCTGCCCATACCACGCTGAGTGTTCAGTTTTGGACCAAAACCAGCATGCTCCCCGTGCCGCACCCTCCCTACTGACCCAATCTTGCCCTGAGCAACTTGTTTTTGTTTCCCTGGATGAAAAAAGTCCTCAGTGAGAAATGGCAAAGGCCAATATGGAATAGGTGAAACAAAAAATGGTGGAAGCACTACAAGGCACCAAAATTGATGAGTTTAAAAACTGTTTTGAGCAGTGTCTCCATAGGTAGAGAGTACTTTGAAGGTGACTGAAGTTTAACATGTAAGAATAAATACACAGCCGGGCTTGGTGGCTCAGCCTGTAATCCTGCACCTTTGGGAGGCTGAGGTGAGTGGATTGTCTGAGCCCGCAGGTTCGAGGCCTGCCTGGGCAGCGAGACCTCATCTCTACAATAAATAAAAAAAAAAATCAGCTGGGCATGGTAGCTCATGCCTGTAATTCCGGCTACTTGGAAGGCTGAGGCAGAAGGATCGCCGGAGCCCAGCAAGTCAAGGCTGGGGTGGCCAGGAGCGGCCACTGCACTCCAGTCTGGGCGACAGAGTGAGACTCCAACTCAAAACAAACAAACAAAGAATAAATACACAAGGAAGGGAGGGAGGGAAAAAAAGAATACACAATTTTTTGCAAATAAATTCCAGGATTTTTAAAATTCCCCCTTGTATATGGAATAAATCTGAAGGTCCCTTAATCTAGCCCCTGCTACCTCTCCATCTCCCTCCCACCTCAGTCATACTGAAGGGCTTAAAGTTTCCAGAACACACTGCTAGGCCTTTGTCCTCACCATCTTTTCCCCCTGTAGTACTTTATTTATTTTTATTTTTATTTTTTTGAGTTGGAGTCTTACTCCATCGCTCAGTGCAGGGGCACACTCACAGCCACTGCAGCCTCGATCTGCTGGCTCAGAAGATCCTTCTGCCTCAGCCTTCCAAGCAGCTGGAGCTACAGGCGTGCACCACCACGCCCAGATAATTTTTTGATTTATCGTAGAAATGAGGTCTCACCAAGTTGCCCAGGCTGATCTCGAACTCGTGGGCCCAGGCAATCCTCTTGCCTCAGCCTTCCAAAGTGCTAGGATTATAGGAGTGAGCCACTGTGCCCAGTTCTTCAGTGCTTATTCATGTCTGATTCCTCTATGACACTGCAAGCTATATGATACACTCCTTTATTTCTATTGGTCAGGAGAGTCCTGGAATACAGCAGAAACTCAGTGCATAATTTTTAAATGAGCATTTCCATATTGCTTCAATTTCCAGAATTGTCCCTTTTGATCTTTGCATAATATTTTAGGCAGGCTATGTGCCATTATTTACTTACTTAATTACTTTTTCATTATGATATTAAGATAGTTTCCAGTGTTCACTATTATAATTAATACAAGAGAACACTTTTGGGCAAACAGTTTATTTTTTGTAAAGAGAGATATTATCGTTTATTTTGTTTTTGAGTCATGGTCTCACTCTGTCACCCAGATTGGAGTCCAGTGGCCTGATTACTGCAGCCTTGATCTCCTGAGCTCAGACAGTCCTTCTACCTCAGCCTTCCAAGCAACTGGGACTACAGGGCACACCACCACACCCAGCTAATTTTAAAAAATATTTTGTAGAGATGAGGTCTCACTATGTTGTTCAGGGTGGTCTCGCACTCCTGGGCTCAAGCAATCCTCTTGCCTCAGCCTCCCAAAGTGCTGGGATTAGAGGCGTAAACCACCATGCCTGGCCTACTTTTTATTTTTCTTAAGAGGATAGAGTAAAAAAAAAAAATATGGGGGGATTTTTTATTTTTTTCAGTTGTATCAGTGATGGTATCCTAGAGGATACCTTTCTGGGGTCATCATCATCATGTTTGTAGAAGGCCAGTGACACAATTTGACTCACAATAATTTAAAATATTTCCCTAATGAAAATCAAGGTGTCAATGTCTAAGTATTCCAGATGCAGTAAGTATATCTACATACTTGACCTTTTGTTGTTGCCTTTCTCTTTGCTACACAGAGGTAGAATGCAAATAAGTGGCATTTGACTTTAGGGATGGAGTGGTTGGGGTTTGAGGAATAGACATTTTGAGGAAGAAAAATTAAAATTGACTTGAACCATTGTTCAGGCTTGGTGGCTCAGCCTGTAATCCCAGCACTTTGGGAAACCCAGGCAAGTAGATTGCCTGAGCCTGCAGGTTTGAGTCCAGCCTAGGTAACTTGGTGAGATCTCATCTCTACAATAAATAAAAAATTAGCTGGGCATGGAAGTGCGTGCCTGTAGTTCTGGCTACTTGGAAGGCTGAGGTGGAAGGATCGCCGGAGCCCAGCAGGTCAACGGTGGGGCAGCCGTGAGTGTGCCACTGCACTCCAGCCTGGGCAAAAGAGTGAGACTTCAACTAAAAAAAACCCCAAAAAACTTAAACCATCACTATCAAATCAGACCAAAGTTCTTTTCATTCTCTTTATTTGGAAACCTTTGAAAAATAAAGGAATACCCTGATGCTTGAAACAGAAACACTTATGAAAATATGTCTACATAGAAGTAAGTCCTTGTTTTGAGCTTTCTTTTCTTTTTTTTTTGAATTGGAGTCTCACTCTGTCACCCAGACTGGAGTGCAGTGGCAGCTCCCAGCCACCGCAGCCTCGACCTGCTGGGCTCCGGCGATCCTTCCGCCTCAGCCTTCCAAGTAGCTGGAACTACAGGTGTGTGCTACCACGCCCGGCTAACTTTTGATTTATTATAGAGATGAGAGCAGCCAGACCTCATCTCTATAATAAAACAAAATTTTTATACCAGGTGGGTCTCGAACCCCGCGGGCTCAGGCAATCCACTCACCTCGGCCTCCCAAAGCGCTGGGATTACAGGCTGAACCACCGAGCCGGCCCTTTATTTTCTTAATTGTTTTTCATTTTGTAATTGAAGACAGATTTCCAACTATGACATGAAGTCTAGCCTAGTATCCTTTTCTAAAGTGTCTTCTGATCAGGTAGTTTCAAATAGGTTTAGAATATTCAAGTTGAAAGTGAGATGGGTAAGAGAGTGAGAGAAGTGTGGTGTGAGCCTAAAATTGACTGAACTTTTAGCTTTGAGACTGAAATCTTTCTTAGACCTGTGTCCTTAACCATAAATTGAGTAGAAGATCTCCAAAGCCCTCTCTGACTCTAAATTTCCATGACCCTACATGTTTTAGTCCTAACATATATAGAAACCTCTACTAAACTCAAATTAGCTTTGGGCGTCCCTGAGTCTCAAGAACAAACAACATGGCTTAATTCCCTTGCAGGTGTAAGTCATCTTGAGTTCCCCTTTCCTGATTAAAAGAAAAAAGAACGCAAAGAATTTAACTGCTGTGACTTCTCAGGAAATCTTTCTCTACTTTATTCATCACCATTTGTATGTCCTCCTTCTTCCAAATCTATGTGGAATCTGACCTGAATTCATTTTGCACTCTTTGTTGACATAACTCTTAAAGTAAATCTCTTACAACCTGCAAAAGACAACTTTGGACAACTTTGCCCAATTTAGCTGATGCACAGAATCTAGCTGGGACAAAACTAGGAAAAATGAATGACCCCTCCTTGCAACTTTCAAGATTGTTTTAAATTTTATGTTGTTGTTGTTTTTAACCTAGAGTTAAAGAATACCCACTTTAATTTGGAGAAGTTCCTTTGTGCCCTACCGCATGTCTGGGCTGTTTGCAGATAATCAAAGGACCACTGTCTCCCTGCAATTTCAGGTTTACTCACAATTAGCAGAAGAAAAGGCTTTCATACAGCTCCATGTTTCATTTTCTTTCAGCCAGGCAGTTCCTCCAATTTCCTCTCTAAAAGAACATGCAACTGTTTATAAAATGCCTCTATTTAAAAGTCCTCCTTAGGAGGTAAAAGGAAACCTCAAGCTTCTATCGCATTTTGGCATTCTGCATCTTGGCTTTCACTCAACATTTTGCAAGTAGTGATGAGAATAAATATGCTATTCCTGTCTGAGAGGGGAAAGAGAAGGAGCAAACTGAAGCCACCACCCCAACCAAAAGGGATCAAGGTCTTCAACGTGGACCTCTGCTGAGGAAAACTGGTGTTCAAAGGCATTCGGCCCTCTTTTCTACCAGCTCATTGGCTGAGAGCCAGGACTCCCAGGGTCTGGTTTGACTAACTGGGAGGGATTATTTTGAAGGGGAGATGGAGGTCAGTAATCAGGGCCCATATTTGGCCATCTCAGCACTTTAGAAATAATGTTAGACATCCAAAGTTATGAAAATCAAACAGGAATGTTCATCAGGGCAGCTGGTCACTATTAGGAAAGCAGAGCTCCCCCTTCTTTGGATGAATTCAAGTGGAGAATATTTCACAACATCCAACTGATATGATAAATGATCCAGTAAGTCATGACATAATGTAATGTAAATTTTTAATAGAAGCCAGAATTTGTCATTTAATTAGAATACTGCCTGAAATGAGCACAATGTTCTTTTAGCATAATTATAGCCTCAGGTTAGTTAAGGGCAGCATTCACTTTGTTCAAGCAATTGTGCACTCCACAGTCAACAGATTTTTATTGAACACCTACTATGTGCCAGTCATTGTGATTTGGAATACGAATTCATTTTTCTTTTTTTTTTTTTTGAGTTGGAGTCTCACTCCGTCACCCAGACTGGAGTGCAGTGGCCGCTCCCGGCCACCACAGCCTCGACCTGCTGGGCTCCTACGATCCTTCCACCTCAGCCTTCCAAGTAGCCGGAATTACAGGCATGCGCTACCTCGCCCGGCTGATTTTTTGATTTATTATAGAGATGAGGTCTCGCTGCCCAGGCGGGTCTCGAACCCGCGGGTTCAGGCAATCCACTCACCTCAACCTCCCAAAGGCGCGGGATTACAGGCTGAGCCACCAAACCTGGCTCATTTTTCTTGATGTAAAAACTAAAACTTAAATTTGATAATTTTAGGTCTTTTTCTGAATCAGTTATCTATTATTCTGTGAATTTGTAGAGAGAAAATTCCCCGGGCCACTTCTATAACTATTTCAGTTAAAAAAAAGAAAGAAAGAGGCTGGGCTCGGTGGCTCAGCCTGTAATCCTGCACTTGGGAGGCTGAGGTGAGTGGATTGCCTGAGCCTGTGGGTTCGAGACCCACCCGGGCAACTTGACGAGCCCTCATCTCTACAATAAATCAAAAATTAGCCGGGCGTGGTAGTGCACGCCTGTAGTTCCAGCTCCTTGGAAGTCTGAGGTGGAAGGATCACCAGAGCCCAGCAGGTCGAGGCTGCGGTGGCCGGGAGTGGCCGCTGCACTCCAGTCAGAGTGACAGAATGAGACTCCAACTCAAAAAAAAAAAGAAAGAGAAAGAAAAATTTTTAGCTCTGGAGACATAGTCCTGAATGAAAGAGAAAAGCTCCCTGCTCATGTAGAGGTGCTATTCTACAGGGGGAAGCAGATAATAGGCAGGTAAATAAACAACTGAACAAAATAGTTTTGGATAAGGGCTATGAAGAAACTACAACAGGACGTTATGATAGACACTGACTGACAGAGTGAAGGGTAACTACTTTAAGGTGGTCATAGAAGAACCATTGAGTAGGTAAAATTTGAGTTTAGACCTAAATAATGAGGAAGGTCCCTGCCATAGAAAGTCCAAGGGCAAAACCTGAGAGCAGCAAGAGAAACTCCAAGGGAAGTATGCTTGGTGTGTTCAAGGAATGGGAGGAAAATAGGACCGCAGGCCTCCACGTCAGAAGAGACATAAGAGGGTTGGGCTTGGTGACTCAGCCTGTAATCCCAGCACTTTGGGAGGCCAAGGCGAGAGGATTGCCTGAGCCGGGGGGGTTCGAGACTAGTCTGGGCAACTTGGTGAGACCTCATCTCTACAATAAATCACAAAAAATTAGCTGGGCGTGGTGGTGTGCATCTGTAGTTTTAGCTACTTGGAAGGCTGAGGCAGAAGTATCGCTTAAGCCCAGCAGATTGAGGCTGCAGTGGCCATGAGCGTGCTACTGCACTCCAGCCTGGGCGGCAGAGAAAGATTCTAACTCAAAAAAAAGATATAAGAGGTGAGGAAGTAGAGACAGGTAGTGGCTAGAGAGAACTGCAAGTCCCATAGATCTCAGTAAAATACAACTGAGATACAATGAATGATCTCAAGCAAGAGATCAGTATTATTTGTTTTATTTATTTATTTGTTTATTTATTTTTTCAGTTGGAGTCTCACTTTGTTGCCCAGGCTGGAGTGCAGTGGCATGCTCATGGCCTCCCTAGTGTTGACCTGCTGAGCTCTGGCGATCCTTCCACCTCAGCCTTCCAAGTAGCCAGAACTACAGGTATGCGCTACCACACCAGGCTAATTTTTGATTTATTGTGGAGACGAGATCCCGCCAAGTTGCTCGGGCTGGTCTCAAACCCGTGAGCTCAGGCAATCCACTCACCTTGGCCTCCCAAAGTGCTGGGATTACAGGTTGAACCACGAGCCCGGCCTATTCAAGTTTTAAATATATTATTCTGTTTTGTTTTTTTTTGAGTTGGAGTCTCACTCTATCACCCAGACTGGAGTGCAGTGGCCACTCCCGGCCACCGCAGCCTCAACCTGCTGGGCTTCGGCGATCCTTCCGCCTCAGCCTTCCAAAGTAGCTGGAACTACAGGCGTGCGCGCTACCACGCCTGGCTAATTTTTTGATTTATTATAGAGATGAAGTCTTGCCAAATTGCCCAGGCGGGTCTCGAACCTGCTGGCTCAGGCAATCCACTTCCCCCAGTCTCCCAAAGTGCGGGATTACAGGCTGAGCCACTGAGCCTGGCCTATTCATTTAAAAAATATATTATTCTGGCTGCCTTGTGGGAGACAGATGGAAGAAAGAACAACAGCTTAGAGTAGTTGAGGCAAAAGATTGGTGGCTTCATGTTAGGCAGTTTCTTTTTTTTTTGAGTCAGGGTCACCCAGGCTGGAATGCAGTGACATGATCATGGCTCACCACAGCCTCAATCGTCTGGGCTCAAGTAATCCTCTTACCTCAGCCTCCTAAGTAGCTGAGACTACAGGTATGTTCCATCATGCCAGGCTAATTTTTTTATTTTTTGTAGAGACAAGGTCTCACTTTGTTGCCCATGCTAGTCTTGAACTCCTGGGTTCAAGTATTCCTCCTGCCATGGCCTCCCAAAGTGCTAGGAGTATAAGCTTGAGTCACCATACCTGATCTTGTTGGCAGTGTCTTGAGGTAAAGTGGATGGATTTGAGATGTTTTGGAGGCAGAACCTGCACACTTGCTGAAGAATTAGATATGGAGGTGAGAGAAAGATAGGAGACTAAGAGCCTGTTTAGGTTTGGTGATGATGTTTACTGAGATTGAAAATTGAATTCAGGGTGGAAGGGAGGAACAGTTTTGAGATGAAGCTAGGAATCACTCTTTGTGGCTCTGTTAGAGGTAAGACTTCTATTGGACATTTGACTGGAGATGTGAAGACTGGGGAAATGAGTGGGTGTGATTGGTGTGTAATAGATACATAAAGCTATGGAAAGAGACCTTTAGAAGTCCAGGAGAGTGTGTCAAGGAAATAGATGTAGTCAAATCCCAGGCATAAGATATTCAAGAGAAGGATTCCAACGTAGCATAAACATGCTGAAAGCTGCAGCTCTCTGGCATGATAACTTTCTGCTGTGGTGAAAATAAAGATGAAAACCATTTTGTCTGAGTTAGCAAATGTCATGGAAAAGTAAACGAAGAACTATTTATTCCATGAGGGTATTTACAACAAGTGACCATCTCCATATCACTGATGTCCTCGTTAGCAGTTCTGCAGGTATTGTGATTTGCCTCAGTATGGGGGCATCTGCATCCTGGAATGGGCTTGGGAGACTATATGGCACACCTGTATTTATTTAAGATTTTGAAAGGCTGGGCGCAGTGGCTCAGCCTGTAATCCCAGCACTTTGGGAGGCCTAGGCAAGAGGATTGCCTGAGACTGGAGGGTTCGAGACCAGCCTGGGCAACTTAGTAAGACCTTGTCTCTACAATAAATCACAAAAACTAGCTGGGCGTGGTGACGTGCATCTGTAGTTACAGTTACTTGAAAGGTTTAGGCAGAAGGATCACCTGAGCCCAGCAGGTTGAGGCTGCAGTGGCCGTGAGCATGCTACTGCATTCCAGCCTGGGCCAACAAGAGTGAGACTCCAATTCAAAAAAAAAAAAGATTCTGAGAATCCTGTTCCGTAATACTGAGTCATTTCCCCATGGCTTTTCATAGAAGTCAAATCTGGGGTGGGGATCTTACACATGGGTGTAAAATCTCTGAATTTGTTCTATGGATGTGATGATCCAGTCCAGTCAGTTCTTAGTAATCAAGCCCTTAGGAGCCTTCTACAGGGACTGCTCTTGTCTTAATATGAGAAGTGAGGCCTGCCAAAGTCAACCAGAACAGAATCTAGTGGTCTGAGAGGTGGTCGTGATTTGGAGCCAGGCCCATCTGGGTTCAAATCCCAGCTCTGCCAATTTCTGGCTGTGTGTCCTGAGACAAGTTATCCTAGTCCTCCAAGTTCCAGTTTCCTCATCCACAGAATGATGACAACACTCCACAAACTTGTTGTGAAGTTTAATGAGGTACCATGTGCTGAGTGATTAACCCAGTGCCTCAGTGAGTAGTTAGAAGGGGCTTTAGTACATTTTGTCTCTCCTCTCTCTTTTTACCTCCAATAATTTGTGATCATACACTATAACACACTCAAACCCCAAGAAATCCTAATTATGGCCTCACTCACTACATGACTTTCGGAATGCAAAAAGTAAAACTAAAATGTTATACTTTTAGGTCATTTCCTGTGTCTGTGATACTTTTTATGAGCTGGCAGAAAGAAACTTGCCCAGGCGATCTCTTTTGCTATTTCAGTATGAGAAAGATTCTCAGTCACTGAGCAGCATCCTTTCTGGGTCTGGTTGATTTCCTTAACATTTCTATGGTGCTAGTAACGTCAGTACTTAAATTCTATAATACTCATTAACGATAGAGAAATTTCCTATCAACTGCTTGCCAGGTTTTCTTCTTGCGTACGGTCCAGTAATTTGTCACAGAGGCATTGTCATTTTTTCACTTAATTTATTGATTCAACGAGTATATATTGAGACCCTGCTAAGTGCCTGACATGGAGTGACCAAGGTAAGTAAAATGGCACAGATTCTTACCAATGTAAGTAAATAGCACAGGCCCAACTCATCCCACTGACAGAAAAGTGACATTTCTTCCGGGCTACATTCCCAAGAGGTCTTTCACTCAGACAAAAATGCAACTTGCTTCAGATTCCTGGAATTGCTTAGAAATATGAACTAAAGGTTATTGCCATCTTTTAATCAGAGACAGCTTTCTCTTTGATTAAAGAATGGGACCTGTTTGCTTTGTGTGTGCATGCTTTTAATTACAAAAATAAGGCATGCTTGTTTTAAAAATGTATTAATCTCCCCTAAAATGGGAAGCTTCTCCTTTTTGCTAGAGGAAAAGCTATTAACTGCTAGAATTGAATGTCTGCACTTCCAGACACTTTTCTACGCACATACAACTATGTTTCTGAATACCTGCTGTCCATTCCCCATGCACACATGGTGTCTTACTTATTTTGTTTTTACAAAGATAATATCTTATTTATTTATTGAATCAGAACCTCACTCTGTCGCCCATGTTGGAGTGCAGTGGCATGCTCACGATTACCACAGCCTCAACCTGCTGGGCTCCGGCAATCCTTTCGCCTCAGCCTCTCAAGCAGCTAGGACTACAGGTGTGCCACCACGCCCAGGCTGGTCTGAAACTCCTGGGCTCAAGTGATCCTCTCACCTTGGCCTCTCAAAGCGCTGGCATTACAGGCATGAGCCATTGCACTTGGTCAGATAATTTTGTTTTCGACACATGTAAAAAGTTGAAGTCACCATTCCCGCCCTACTACAAGAAAAAGACAAATAAACTAAAAATCAACGACTTTTCTTGGACCTATCCGAGAACTGAAGTTTCAGAGTAAACCACATCCTGAAATCTGGAGGCAGGTGCATTCAGAGATATAGCAGAAGCCACTGGAGTCAAAAGAGTGGCACTACTTACTTCATTAAGTGACCAGTGGTTACAAGCTGAATGTGGACTAGAATGATAGTGAGAAACACCTGGAGGCCCAATCAGAGGGCGACTCCTCTCACAATTTTGAGGTCTTTCCTCCCAGGACCCCACAAAGTTCTCAGAATGAGGAGCTGAAGAAAAATGCCCTTGTGACATGGAAGAGCGTCAACAGTATAATTCTTCCAGATTCTTCTTCATAACAAAAGTCTGCTTTCCAGGGGTAAAGACTTCACTGCAATCATCCCCCCTTAGCTGCAGTCTTGATTTTAGAGGTTTTGGTTATCTGTGGTACGATACAAGAAAATGTGAAAAAGAAAAAGAGAGAGATATTCACATAAATTTTATTACAATATATTGTTATAATTGTTCTATTTTATTATTAGTAATTATTATTAATCTCTTGCTGTGCCTAATCTAGAAATTAAACTTTATCATAGATGTATCTGTTTAGGGAAAAACAGTATACATAGGATACAGTACTATCTAAGGTTTCGGGCATCCACCAGGGGTCTTGGAACATATCCTTTGATGATAAGTGAAGACCTTTGTACAGGGCAATGCTGAAACTATATCCCACCTGGGGAAGAGGATTTCCATCCTACTCCAGTCCCTACCCTTCCTGTCTTACCTATAAGAAAAATGAAACCAAAACCAAACATAGTCAGCAAGGCACTGGGAAAGGAGTATGATAGGATGGTGGTCGTGGAGGATATGGGGCTCTATACTCGGGGAAGAAGGACAGAAACACTTGTTAAGGCCACACCCCTGAGACACAGGCCCTATACAAGTCTGAGACTCTATCAAAAGGTTAGCAAACAATTCCCCTTCCCCCTACTTTACCGCCACACCAATAGTCCTTCAGTGGATTACAGCTGAAAGAACTGCCAGACCCAGACTCTCTCTGAGTGGAAATACAAAGGAAGCCTTAAAGGCAAAAGAAGGTACAAAAAAAAAAAAGGACACTAAAGGAATTTTAAGGCTCTGGAACTTATAGCTACAGCAAGCATTAAACATAGCCCAACTCTGGGCCAAATTAACATAAATCCTTACCCCAGAGGCCTGTTTACTTCAGTACTTGTTATAGATATATAACATCTGGCTCTCAACAAAAAAATTACAAGGCACACTAGAAAATAAATAATACAATCTGAAAGGACAGGGTGATCATCAGAACCAGAGTCATATATGACATAGATATTGAAATTGTCAAATAAGGAATTTAAAATAACTGATTCATATGTTAAAGGCTGAAATGGACAAATAAACAGCATGTAACACCAAATAGGACTTTTCAGCAGAGAGATGGAAACTATAAGAATTAAAAAAAAATACTAGAAATGAAAAACTTTAACAGAAATAAAGACTGTCTTCAACAGGTTCATCTTCTGGACATGGCTGAAGATAGAACCAATGAATTTAAAGACAACTTAAATAGAAACTTTCCAAGTTGAAACACAAAGAGAAAAAAGAATTTGAAAAACCCAGAACATTGAACAACTGAGGACAATAACAAAAGGGGCAACATATGCATAAGTGAAATACTGGAAGACAAAGAGAACAAGAAAATATAATCAAATATTTGAAATAAATATCATCCTGGTAATTAGATTATCAGAGAGATAAACTGCCTGAATGCCTTAAGTTAACAGTGGCTTTCAAAAGGAGGTTGTTAGTTCATCTATAAATATTATGTATTTTCATCACATGTGTTGGAATATCTGATCAAGTCTCTCATTCCCCTGGCGGAAACAGCCTGGAGGATACCCTGCAGTGAAAGAGTTAATGGATTATTTCAACTCAAAGATGAGTCATTTTTTCGGGGCTATGAGAGGAAGAAAACAGCAATAATATAAGAATAAAACCACCTCCAGAAATCAGGCATACAGTACAGAATTTTTCTTACTATGAGATATGTTTTATGCTGCAGATTCCTGCATATCCTCATTCAGTGGATATATATTTATCACAGGGAAAACAGCATGACTGTTAATAGAAGGATGACAGCTTAGTCTTAGGTGGTATGCGTCACAAAAAAATGAGTAAAAAACATTTAAAAGGGTCTCATTCACTAAGAGCCGAACTTTTCACAGGGTTTAGCTTTCACAACAGGAGACGTTTGTATAATTGCTATGATTGCACAAAGCCTCCATGCAAATCTTCTGATTTTCTTAGATGAGACTCTCCAACCATGTGCTGCTGCGTGACCTCCCTGCCCTGAGTTACAACATCTAGCCAGCACTGTATTCAAAAGGGACCCCGAGCCCTTTAGCATCCTTCACTGGGGGTCCAGGGTTTCAGGAATCTTTGAAGCTGATGGTGCAATGGAGCAAAACTTCCTGTTCAAAGAGCACTATCTTCAAAATCAAATTGAGCAAGCCTCATTCCAAGCACACTCCTTCCTTCTTGCTAAATTAAAATCCATTCCTTCTCCCACCATATTTAGGAACATCCCACTCAGTGGATCTTCCCCAAAATCCTCACCATCCCCCTAGCAGTTTTAATGACTGAGTATTAAGGGCCAGAGTCTAAACTGAGCCCAGGATCTCATGAAATCTGCTTTCTGTGCCTGCCTAGACAACACGGCAGGGGATTTTCTGTCTTAAGTAGCCAGGCCTGGCATGCATCTGAAATAAGAAGTCAGCCCTAAAATGTTCACAGCATGGTGCAGCTCAGTGTTTCCTACCTTCTTCGAAGATAAGCTGGAGTAGCTTTGTTTTGTTTTCTCTGATTTTCAAAAACCTGTACAACAAAACACATGGGGAGGGGCGACAAGTCAAACAAACAATTTCATGATGTTTGTGGTGAGCCACTATCAGAAAGGGAACTGTGGGCACAAAGCTTTCCGCTGCCACCTCACAAGGACAGGGGATAAGCCTGTAAAAGTCCCCAACGTGGCATGATAAGGACGGGACAAAAGGAGAAAATAGACCTGAATCCAAGTCTTAATTTAGGCCCAGAAACTATGCCCACACCAATCCAGAAAAGCAGAGACTTCTTGCCCTCTTTTTTTTTTTTTAAATCCCCAAAGTTCTGCTTCTTTAGCCAACCATGAACCACAACCTATCCAAAATGAATCACAGAAAATCCACGGTTCTCAGCATTTATTTTTAAATAACACATCTAGTCATATTATGGAGAGTCATAAATAGCATATATAACTAAAAATTCAGGGACTGAAAAAAAATGTGTAGCCTTCTATCCTTAATTCCAAGGAAACATTGAGAGTTATTTATTTTTGAATATCAGCATTATTTGGGTGGCAACCTTTGAAGGTTTTCTTTTACTGGTGAAAGACAGTGATTCATCTTGCTCTGACGAAGGCAAACCCAAGACAGGCTTGTTGACTCTCAGAGGTAGAGTCAGGGAGACTCGTTAGCCAACACTTTTCCTTCTCAGAAGCCAATTAGTTTTGATGGACAGTTTTTATCAAACACCTTCAAAAACAAACAAACAAACAAACAACAAAAAACCCCCTGCTATGTCTAACCTGAAATTTTCCTTTGCAGAAATTGATTTCAAAAAGCACATCTGATTCCAGGTAATAGTTTCTCATTTGTGTGAGGGCTGCTGTCCTTTTGCATTTTGCTTTTCTGACTTCCACTGCTCTGTCTGTCCCTCTTTGAATACAGGAGCCATGGCTCTGAGGTGACCCCTGGTAGTGAGTACAGATCTACACAGAAGTGGTACAGAGCTTTCTGGTTCCAAAACATGTGTGAGCATACAGAACTTTCTTTGCTTTTTAATCTCAGGATCAGTGGGTTTATTGGGATGGTGCTGACATAAAAAATGAAATGAAACATCTGAGTCTAACAGCTGCACAAAATTTGGACTCATGTAAACTGGTCTGACATCACACATTCTGCATGTGAGTTCCATGAGTATTCTCCATATGGTGCTAATACAATAACATGCCTACAAAGCCCCTGTGGTTTATGGCGTGATGAACTCCAGAGCTTAGGAAATGAAGCCAGGAAGCCTACACCATTCGCTGAATGAAGCTGGCTTTGGGTAATGTCTCATTCTCACTGAGCTACTCAGTTTCACTAGGGATAAAAAGGCAGACTGAGCATGATACCAGCAATGGGCTTTATGTTGGGATGCTGGTCACCACTCCTCTAAGAGAGTAGGAGAGAGGTCTCATGCTCCTTTTTTTGCCTTACTGATTTTTTGCCTCACTCCATAGAAAAAGAGATGTGTGAGCATTAAGGGTTGAATGGATAGGATCTGCTTTACTCCTAGGCAATCAGGAAAAGGCAGGGAGAAAGAGAGAGAACATATGTAATGTCTCAATACAAAATCTTGGCAAGATATAGCAATCTTTTGCTGGAAGGTTGGAGTCATGCCCGGGGCACACGGTAGCATTGATCAGATCAGTGACACCCTACACTGACCCACAGCAATAAACAAAAGCCACACATGTTCCCTTTCTTTTGCCAAAGACAGGGGCTACAGACATTTGGCAAATAGTTCTGTGTTGCTCTGACAGGCCATACATGTGGCCTAGAAAAAAAATATTTTCTTATTTATTTATTTTTTAAAAAACCCTCAAAGCCTCTCAGTTATCAATTACCTAATTAACCACATAGAAGAAGACTTTTGGAAAATATCTAGTGGCAGCTTGGCTTTCCTATTTGTTCAGTATAGCTGGATGGCTTCCCTCACCATCAGTTGGTAGGATCAGAGAGTATACACTGCAAGGGTAGCATTATAAACAAATTCATCAGATAGATTTCCAAAGCCAGTGAACATATAAAATACCACATCCATTTGCCCAAGAGAATTACTAAGTGTACACCTCAGGTTGGGGGTACCTCACATTTTACAGGGGGCATCTGTTGGCTATATATGGTAATGCATCCTAGCTCTGTTGGCCACTATAAATACATAGGCAGAAAGAGACCTATCAGAACTGAATTTCCAGAATTGTGAATATGGAAACAGAGGATCTTTGGGTAAAGATGAAATTTCCATAGTTTCAGGAAGAGCAGTAGGAAGGGAAAGGAGAAAAGATAAAATAGGGTTAGGAGAAAAGTCTGGAAATTAATAAACATGCTCAAAGTGCTACCAAGAGTTTTAAAATACAAAACCCCCAATATTACTAGCTTCTTTTTTTCTCAAATAAAACCTATCTTTAATTTTCTTTAAAAAATCATTAGATAAGCAAAAAATGCATTAATAGAAAACTCTGCCAGGCTCAGTGGCTCAGCTTGTAATCCCAGCACTTTGGGAGGCTGAGGCGAGTGGATTGCCTGAACCTGTGGGTTCAAGACCAGCCTGGGCAACTTGGTAAGAGTTCGTCTCTATAATAAACAAAAAATTAGCTGGGCAAGGTAGCACACGCCTGTAGTTCCAGCTACTTGGAAGGCTGAGGCAGAAGGATCACCGGAGCCGGGCAGGTCAATGCCAGGGTGGCTGTGAGCGTGCCACTGCACTCCAACCTGGGCAGCAGAGTGAGATTCCAACTCAAAAAAAGAAAGAAAGCTCACTTCATATACAATTTTTATTTTTATTTCAGAGACACGATCTCATTCTGTCACCCAGGTTGGAGGGAATGCGGTGGTGTGATCATAGCCTACTGCAGCCTCAACCTCCTGGGCTCAAGTGATCCTCCTGCCTCAGCTTCTCCAGTAGCTAAGACCACAGGTGTGCATCACCACACCTGGCTAATTTTTTTCTTTTCTTTTTTGTAGAGACTCTATTACTATGTTGCCCAGACTGGTCTTATGAACAAATTTTCTAAAAATGCATTCAGTCTGTAAACATGAGAAACTCCTGTGATTTTAATTGACGCCTAAGCAACATGTAAGTGAAAAGGTAAGCTTAATAAGGGAACCATTGTCGACTGCATTTTTAAAGCCAGTTTTACAGTTCTCTTTTATTGTGATCATTATGTTCTCCTCCATTACTGCAGAGATGATTGTCAAAGAAAAGCAAATGGGCTTATGAGGAATTCTAGTCTTCTAATCTCCTGGGGCCCACAGTGGTGGCTTAGATCCACCCCACTGCTGCTGAAACCAGAGAGTCTATTTTGGAGCTCTATGCAGGTTCTAGAGCCTTCTCTAATTACCCCAACTGGAATTAAACAAACTATACAGCGTTAATGAACTGTGTGGCCACATCTGCCTCTGCCAGGCACGCTATAGCCCTGCTGCATGCTGTTAGGTTACCACACACTAATTATCTTTTGAGTTTTCTGCACATTCTTTTCCAAACAAGGCGGCCCTGCCAACTTGTCAACAGGGCATTTACTCTCTAAAAAACCAAGTTACTTTCTTTTTTGCCTGAGAATGCCCACAATCACTTTCTCACAGACTTTGGAAGGGAAGCAGGATTGTACCTTTTTTTTTTCCTGCCTCTTTAATTTAAAGGAGAAGGGGGGGAAAAAATCTCTGTAAGCTAATATACAGCTTATTTGGTGATTGTAGTGCTGCAGGCTTCTCCGATTTAAACCAGAGAACAAGAAATGTCACCATTCTCAGCTGGTAGGAAAGAATTAAAAAAAAAAGACCATGCAGGTGGATGGTGTGAAATTTAAGCAGACTTGGGAAAGAACAAATCCACATGTGGAGCTCTCCACTGGAGATGTGTTTTGACAGCTCTTGGGTAATTTCCTGTTTTGGTTTGCCCACTTCATGTAAATGCATGAGGCAGCATGCTACAGCTGAAAGAGCAAGGATTTTGAGGTCAAGTGTCCCAGTCCTTCCACCTTTGGCTAGGCCAGTTACTTATTTCTCTGAGCATCAGTGTCTACATCTGACAAGTGGTGGAGAGAGATGATACCTAACTCAATGAATTGCTGTGAGAAGTTAAATGATAATGAACATAGAAGTGATCCACATCACCACCTGCCATAGCTGTGTGACCTTGTGCAAATAACTTCCTCTCTGTGCCTTGCATTCTTTATCTGTAAAATGGAGATGTTAATAGTAGTACCTCCATTCCCAGTTGTGATGAGGATTGAATAAATTAATATATGTAGTATTTAGGATAACTCTAAATGCTTTCTGTAATTTCTATTTATCAGATGTTATACATGTTACTTAATTTTTCAGGTGTATTAACTTGTACTAATCTAAATACAGCATAACTTATATCTACAACTCAACTATTACTGAGTATTTTTTGCAAAGCACTACGATAGGTGCTGTATGCAAACATAAATTAGGGGGATGGTTATCTACTTTGCAAAAGAAAATAGCAGCTGGGTGCAGTGGTTCCCGCCTGTAAACTCAGCACTTTGGGAGGCAGAGGTGAGATAATTGCCTGAGTCCAAGGGTTTGAGACTAGCCTAGGTAAATTGATGAGACCTCATTTCTACAGTAAATAAAAAAAATTAGCCAGGCATGTGGCTCACACCTGTGGTTCCAGCTACTTGGAAGGCTAAGGTGGAGGAATCACCTGAGCCCAGTAGATCAAGGCTGTGGTGGCCATGATCGTGCCACTGCCCTCTAGCCTGGGTGACAAAGTGAGACTCCTACTAAAAAAAAAAAAAAAAAAAAAAAAAAAAAAAAAAAAAAGGAAGTGCTTCAATTCAATTCACATTGACAATACCCACTATTGTTTTTAACACAATGCAGAAGTACAGAAGATATGAAACACATCCTCAGGAGTGTTTTAAATATATGTTTTTTATTCTAATATTAACACATGGTCATGGTAGAAAAATTTAGAAAATACTGATAAGCAATAATAATAATAACACAAAACTGAAATCACTACTATCGTCACTACCAAGAGATAACTATGTTTTACATTTTGTTTTAAATTGTTTTAAAACAATTTTCTAATTTGTAAAAAGATTGATTTTGCCAGGCGCAGTGGCTCAAACCTGTAATCCCAGTACTTTGAAAGGCCAAGTTGAGAGAATTGCCTGAGCTCAGGGGTTCGAGACCAGCCTGGGCAACTTGGTGAGACCTAGACTCTACAATAAATCAAAAATTAGCCAGGTGTGGTAGCACACGCTTATAGTTTCAGTTACTTGGAAGGCTGAGGTGAAAGGATTACCTGAGCCAGCAGGTTGAGGCTGTGGTGACCGTGAGCATGCCACTGCACTCCAGCCTGGGTTACAGAGTGAGACTCCAACTCAAAAAAAAAAAAAGTTGGTTTTGTGTGTGTGTGTGTGTGTGTGCGCCCCAGAATTGGAATCTGACAACTTTTTAAAATTTAATAGATTATAAAAATCTTTCCAAGTCACTAAATATTCTCTCCTTTATTGACTATGGGTGTAAAAATTTACATAGAAAGGGAGAGGAACTTGACTACCAGAAATTTTTGAAAACAAAGTTGGAAGAATCACTACCTAATTGTAAGTGTTACTGTAATGCTGCCATAATCAAGACTGTGGTAATGTAGAAAGGATAGATGCATAGATCAATGGAACAGAAGAGAGAAACCAGGAATAAACCCACATACATATAGTCAAGTGATTTTTGACAGATGATACGAATGTAATTCAATAGAGAGAAGAGAGTCTTTTCAAACAAATGGTACAGGAACAACTGAATGTCTGCATCTTGTCTGTTTGGGTTACTTTAACAAAATACATGGACTGGATGGTTCATAAACAAAAAATTTATCAGTCACAGTTCTGGAAACTAGAAGTGTGCTTCAAGGTATTGGCAGATTCCACATCTAGTGAGGGCCTGCTTCCTAGTTCATAGACAGTCATCATTTCGCTTTGTCTTCACACAGCAGAAAGAGGAACAAGCTCTCTGGGGTCCCTTTTATAAGGGCATTAATTCCATTCATGAGAGTGCTGCCTGCATGACCTAAGCACTTTTCAATGGCCCCACCTTCTCATACCATCACCTTGGAAGTCAGGATTCCAAAAAAAATTTGAGGAAGAATCGAAACATTTAGATCATAGCAGTACATGTGTAAGGGGGAAAAATAACTTTGGTCTATATTTCACACTTCATATAAAATTAACTCAAAATGGGTCATATACCTAAATGTAAAAGCATAAAACCATAAAATTTCTTGAAGAAAACACAGGAGAAAGTAATATGGGTTACCAGTGAATCTGAACAGTAGTCAACTTTATGCTAGTCACTTGGAACTAGGAACCAGACCAGGAAGCACAGAGCCAGGATCCAGACCATTTCCCACAGATCCAATATGCAGGCCTGCCCCAATAAATCCAGGCTCCAGGCCTGACCCTATGGACCTGGGCACCAGGCCAGCCTCTGTGAACCCAGGTACCATGTCCATTTACCTGCTGACCCAGACATAAGGCAAGACTCCCCAGGGACTCTAGTAGCTACCTTGCCCATAGACCCTGCCAGATGGCCCACCCAAGAATCTCTAGACATGCTAGGTAGTGAAGGCCTTTCCCTGATGAAGCCACTTAGTGAAGATTAGAATAGGTGTCTACTTCTTCAATTGTGCAGATACCAACTCAAGGCTATAAGGTTTGTGAATAACTGGGGAAACATGATATGACCAAAGGAGCAAAGTTAAGTGCCAGCAATAGACCTTAAAGAAATGGCGATCTACAAACTGTCTGACAAAGAATTCAAAGTAATCATCTTAAAGAAGCTTGGTGACCTTTCTATAAGAAACCACAGATAAACAACTAAACAAACAAAAATCAGAAAAGCAACACACAAACAAAATTAGACATTCAACAAAGAGATAGAAAACACACACACACACACACACCAAAAATTCTTGCGCTAAAGTACACAAAAACTGAACTAAAAAATTTCATCAAGAGTTTCAACGGTAGACTCAGTCATGTAGAAGAAAGAATCAGTGAGCTTGAAGACAAGTCACTTGAAACTCACAGAGGAACAAAAAGGAAAAGAATAAAGAAAGCCCATGAAACTTACCAAAGAATGTCGAGTGAAACAATATATGCATTAAGCGATACACCAACAGAGCAAGGGTAGAGAAAGAGGCAGAAAGCTTATTTAAAAAATAATGACTAAACTTCCAAAATCTGGGGTGGAGAGGGAAATAAACATCCAGATTCATGTAGCACAAATAACACCAAATTGGTTAAATATAAAGACATCTTCACTGAGACAAATTATTAGCAAATTCTCAAAAGACAGGAAGAGAATTTTGAAAGAAGCAAGAAAAACAAGAGAATTCCCATAAAACTATCAGCAGAAACCTTGCAGGATACAGGAGAGTAGAATAATATATTCAAAGTGCAAAAGAAAGAAATGGCCAACAAAGAGTATTGTACTCAGAATGCTGTCCTCCAGAAATGAAGGAGAGATAAGGCCTTCTAAAAACAAAAGCTATGGAATTTGACACCACTGACATAACTTAATATTGAGTTAAAGTGAAAGGATGCTAGCAAATAAATGAAAGCATATGAAAATATAAAACTCATTGTAAAGGAATAATATATTAGATTCATAATACTTTAATGCTGTAATGGTGGTATATAAATAGTTTTTTAAAATTCTTAGGTCGGGCTCAGTGGCTCAGCCTGTAATCCCAGCACTCTGGGAGGCCAAGGTGAATGGATTGCCAGAGCCCGCGGGTTTGTGACCCGCCTAGGCAACTTGACGAGACCTCATCTCTACAATAAATCAAAAATTAGCCAGGCATGGTAGTGCGGGCCTGTAGTTCCAGCTACTTGGAAGGCTGAGGCGGAAGGAACGCCGGGCCCAGCAGGTCAA
>NW_007258691.1:552481-573378 GCF_000164805.1 Carlito syrichta
CCTCAGCCTCCCAAAGGCATGGGATTACAGGCTGAGCCACCGAGCCCGGCTTCTTTCCCATTTTCTAACCATTTTCTAATCATAACACACATGCTGACACTTTCTTCTTCCCTTCTTTCTGTGGGAAAAATAAATAAAGACTTACTGGTACTGGAAAAAAAAATTCTTATGACAGAAGAAGAAAAAGTCAAAAAATCACTTTTAACTCTAGTATAAAAGTTAAAAACCAAAAGTATTAAAATAACTATAGCTTCAATAATGTATCAATTAATATACAATATATAAAAGATTGTGGCATCAATTACATAAAATATCCAAGGGGAGAAGATAAAGTGTAGAGTTTTTGCATGCAGGTGACATTAAGTTGTTATTAGCTTAAACTGTTATGTTTTATGTCAGCCCTACAGTAACCACAGAGAAAATACCTATAGTAAATATACAAAGAAAAAGAAGTCAAAGCATACCACCATAAAAAAAAAATCATCAGGCCAGGCACAGTGGCTCATGCCTATAATTCCAGCACTTTGGGAGGCTAAGGTGAGAGGATTGCCTGAGCTCACGGGTTCAAGACCAGCCTGGGCAACTTGGCAAGAGCCCCATGTTTACAACAAATCATAAAATTAGTCAGGCGTGGTGGTGCGTGCCTGTAGTTCTGGCTACTTGGAAGGCTGAGGCAGAAGAATCACCTGAGTCGAGCAGGTAGAGTCTGTGGTGGCCATGAGTGTGCCATTGTACTCCAGCCTGGGCAACAGAGTAAGACTCCAACTAAAAAAAAAAAAAAAAATCAAATTACAAAGAAAGTCAGCAATAAAGACAAAATGGAGCAAAGGAACTAGAAAACAACCATAAAATCATTAACAAAATGTCAGTAATAAGTTCTTACCTATCAGTAGTTACTTTAAATGTAAATTGATTAAATTCTCCAATAAAAGGAGTGACTGAATTAAGGACATATATACGCTGAAAGTAAAAAGATAGAAAAAGATATGCTTTGCAAATTGAAACAAACTAGAGCAGGAGTGGCTACACATATATCAGATAAAATAGATTTTAAGTCAAAAACTATCATAAGAGGCAAAGAAGATCATATTATAAACTGCTCAATTCATCAAGAAGATATACCAATTATAAATATATATGCACCCAGCATTGGCACACCTAAATATAGAAAGCAAATAATTAACTGAGATAAGGAATGAATGAAGAGCAATACAATAATTGTAGAGGACTTCAATATCCCACTTTCAACTTTCCTCTAAGATCAGGAAAAGGACCAGGGTATCCACTCTCACTACCTTTATTCAATACATTATTGGAAATTTTAGCCAGAGCAAATAGGCAAGAAAAATAAATGAAAGTGATCTAAATTGGAAAGGAAGACTTTACATTGTCTTTGCTTGCAATTTACATGATCTTATATATGGAAACCCCTAAAGACTTTATCAAAAAATTGTTAGAACTAAGAAACATACTCGGTAAAGTTGCAGAATGAAAAAAAATCAGTAACATTTAAACATACTATCCAAAATAATTAAGAAAATAATCTCATTTACAATATCATTAGAAAAAATACTTATAAATAAATTTTATCTCTCATCAAGACAGTGAAACAGCTGTACACAGAAAGCTATAAAACATTGAAAAAGACACAAATTGAAAGACACCCTTTGTTCATGGATTAGAAAAATTAATATTGTTCATATGTGTCTACTACTCAATATGATCCTTAAATTTAGTGCAATTTCTATCAAGATCCCAATGGCATTGTTCACAGAAGTAATAGAAAAATCTAAAACTTGCGTGTAGCCTCAAAAAGTCCTGAATAGCTTGAGCCAAAAAAACAAAGCTGGAGGCATCACTACCTGATTTCAAAATCTATTACAAAGCCATGGTAATCAAAACAGGATGACACTGGCATGAAAACAGTCATATAACTCAATGGAACAGAATAGCGGGCCCAGAAATAAATCCATACATTACAGTCAGTTGAACTTTGATAAAGGATCAAGTAACACACAATGGGGAAATAATAGTTTCTTCAATAAATAGTGTTGGTAAAGCTGAATATCTACATGCAAAAGAATGAAATTGTTCCTTATCTCACACCATATACAAAAATCAACTCAAAAAGGATTAAAGACTTAAATGTAAGACCCAGTATTGTAAAACCATAGAATAAAACAGACACAAATCTTCTTTTCATTGGTCTGGACAATGATTTTTTGGATATGACCCTCAAAAGCACAGGCAACAAAAGAAAAGGTAGACAAATAGAATTGCATCAAACCGAAAAGCTTCTGCTCAGTAAAGAAGACAGTCAACAAAGTGTAGAGGCGACCAAAGAGTGGGAGAAAATACCTGCAAACCATATATCTGATGGGGGCTAATATCCAAAAGATATATGGAACTCAACTTGGTAGCAAGAAAACAAAGAACCTGGTTAAAAAAGGGAGGGAAGACATAAAAATGGCTCACGGGTATGCAAAAATTTGTTCAACATCACTAATCACCATGGAAATGTAAATTAAAACCATAAGATATCACTTCACATCTGTTGGAATGGCTATTGTCAAAAAATATAAAAGGTAACAAGTGTTGGCCAGAATGTGGATAATAGGGAATCCTTGCACACTGTTGGTAGGAATGTAAATTATTATAGCCATTATGGAAAATGGTATGAAGTTTCCTCAAAAAATTAAAAATAGCACTACCATATGTAATCCCACTAATGGGTATATGTGCAAAGGAAATAAAATCAGCATTCAAAGAGATATATGTACTTCCATGTTCATTGCAGCATGACTTACAACAGTCAGGCTATGGAATCAACCTAAGTGTCCATCAGCAAATAAGTAGATAAAAAGGTATGACACACACACACACACACACACACACACACACACACACACACACACACACACACAATTAAATACTCTTCAAGAAATCCTCTTACTTGTGACAACATGGGTGAACCTAGAGGACATTATGCTAATGAAATAGGCTGGGGTCAGAAAGATAATTACAGCATGGTTTCACTTATATGTTGAATCTTAAAAAGTTGAACTCAAAGAAACAGTGTAGAATGATAGTGACTAGGAGCTGGAGGGGAGGTGTTGGTCAAAGATGACAAAGTTTCAATTAGAGAAGATGAATAAGTTCTGGAGCTCTATCACAGCATGGTGATTGCAGTTAATATTAATATACTGTATACTTGAAAATTGTTAAAAGAGTAGACCTTTGATTGTTCTCACCACAAAAAAGAGTAGTATGTAAGATGATGGATATGCCAATTAATTTGATTTAATTTGGTGAAGGGGAACCAGCATGTACAGAGATCACACGGTGAGAGAAGCCTGGGGAGGGAGTTGCCAAGAACTTTTTAACAACCAGCTCGCATGGAAACTAATAGAGCAAGGAGTTATTCTTTACTGCAAGGATGACATCAAGTCATTCATGAGGGACACACACTCCTGACCAAAGCACCTCCCACTAGACCCTTGCCTTCAACATTGGGGATCCACACTTCAACATGAAGTTTGGAGGGGTCAAATACCTAAACCATAGCAACAGGAGAAGACATTTCCTTATGAGGCAGCAATATAAACTGAGACACACCCTGAAGAATCTATATACATGCTATGCAATCTGCAGAAGTACATGCTGGGACCGCAAAAGGCTTGACCTAATGAATTCTGTCACAGATGTGTTTCTTGTTCTCAATTTAGAATAAATGATGCCCATATCAGATCATCTAGGTGATTAGCACAATGGGTCTGATTTAAAAATAGGAAGCCTAAACCCAGCTCAGTGGCTCAGCCTGTAATCCCGCGCCTTTGGGAGGCTGAGGTGAGTGGATTGCCTGAGCCCGCGGGTTTGAGACCCGCCTGGGCAATTGGCGAGACCTCATCTCTACAATAAATCAAAAAATTAGCCGGGCGTGGTAGCACGCGCCTGTCGTTCCAGCTACTTGGAAGGCTGAGGCAGAAGGATCGCTGGAGCCCAGCAGGTCCAGGCTGCGGTGGCCGGGAGCGGCCACTGTACTCCAGTCTGGGTGACAGTGAGACTCCAACTCAAAAAGTAAATAAATAAAAATAAAAAAATAAAAATAAAAATAGGAAGCCTGCAGCTCGGCTGTTCCCTGATGCTGACTGATTTAGTCCATGTGCTCCACCCAGCCCAGGAAGGGAGCCTCTCCTTCACTCAACCAAGCAGTGGTTAGTGTTTGGGGTAAAAGGAAGATGCATTCCAGTTGTCCTAAAAGTCAAAGAAAAGCAGATGCGTCTTATTCTTCCTTCTCTTCCTCGCCACCCTTCTCCTCCCCTCTGTCTCCTCTTCCTCCTCTTTTTTTCTCCTCCTTCTTCTTTCTCCCCTTCCTTCCCCTCCTTTCTCCTCTTTCTCCTTCTTCTTCCTCCGCTTCCCCCTCCACCTCTTTCTCCTCCCTTTTTCTCCTTCTGCTCCTTCTTCTTCCTTGAAGTAAGCTTGACCTTTTGATAAAAGAGTCTGTCTTGAATCAGAAATGGTTTAACCAAATGACAACAGGTGATGGCCCCAGTGATAGCCCAGCTTTCTCCAGGACCCAAGGGGTGAATAGAGCATCCTATCCCTACTTTCTTCAGCTATGGATTTGACAGGTAGCTGCCCAAAGGGGCCCTGGCAAAGTAGGGCTGAACTTTGCCTCTGGGACTTCTGCTCTCAGGTTGGCCTACAGAGAATGAATAGTCATCAAAGGAAGCAGCAGTCATCGAGAATCCTGTCTCTAAATGTAGCTAATTTCTATGTAATTGGCCAGTAACTACATTTAAAATAAACATCAGTTGGTAATAAAAAACAGGAGGCCAGAGGATGAGCCATTGTATAAGCAAGAGAGAATTACTAAGCCAAAACAAAGCTGGGGAAACACAGAGGGAGAGGCTGCTTCGGGGAAAACGTGGCTAGCAGAGAAGGTTGTCGCTGCTGTGGGCCTCCCAGATCTCATGAAGATTTATATCAGCTTTTACTTGTGTTTGTTAGTCATCAACAAAACTGATTTTAATCACCGACTGGTCTTTAATTAGAAAGCATTCATTCGTTCCTTTATTACATTAAAAATTAAAAACACATGTGAAGGGCAATTTGAAAACTGTCAAACAGGATGAGTTTGGCACATCCTGGTGCATCGCTGGAGACAGAGGCAGACACTGGACAGGTTTCCAGAAAATTCTCAGCTCCCTGGGCCCTTGCTGGCCCCCTGGCTGCTGGCGGTGTGGGCTTGTAGGCAGCCACTGCTGCTCCCCTCCAGGGGAAGAATGTGGAATCCACAAAGCTTGGGCGAGGCATGTCCTGCTGCCAAAATGTCCCTTGCTTGCGTCTGTAATCCCTGTCTTTCTGTACCACCCAAGATGCACTAATGCGTCTTGTAAAGACTCATTCTGTTGCCTGTGCGGTTGGGCATTGGAAGAGGGGGTGGGAGGGAGAAGAAAAAGAAGGGGAAGGGGCAAGAATGGCTTCAGTAGAATCCCTGGGCTGTGAGCAAGTCCTTCAAATTGAGTTCTCCTTTGAGACAGATATTTTCCAGTTAAACTGGAAACCCAAACCCTTGTCCTATTTATCTTCAAATGCAGGTTACATGTTTCCCTCCTAATGAGCATGAAATTATTTCTTCTTTTTCCTTCATTAGAAATTGGGATTGATTTTTTTAGAAGATAAAAATGTATATCCCTGCTTAATTTTTATTTGGTTCATTCAGAAGCAGTACATTTTCATCAGAGGGACAGGAGGGCCCTTCGAAAGTCAGTTAAGGAAAAGGAAGGTGCATGGGGGTCATGGTAAGTAGCACTTCTTATCAAACCAGTTGCCCGGGGATGTTAAAGTCCTTTTTAAAATGGGAACTAATAAGGCCGCTCAGCATTGTTTTCTAAGAGCCTCTGCTAAATTAATCATAGCACGCCACAGCCCTGTAAGGTAAAGTAATGATTCCTGGTATTTTGAAAGCAATCAGGGATCCACTAAGAGAGAGGTAATGTCCCCCAGAACCAAGGTTAAAACCCCGACACTGAGGGAGGCTCCCTTCCCTTCCTGTCATCAAAGACCAGCTTGTCTGTATCCAAGAAGGGTCTTGGGTGAGCTAAGCTCGGTTGTTGGAGTGGCCCACAGCCACAGGAATGGCAGCCATTGCACACGAGGACACTGGGCACAGCCCATCTTCTGGGGCTGTGGGGATGCAGACTTGGTGGCGGGGGCTGTTGAGGTTTTGTTTACTAATGACAAATTCATGTTGTAAGTGGTCAGGCGTGAGTCCCGGACCTCCTGCTCAGGGACTCAAACCCAGTGAGGGAGGCCTGCCCAGGAGGAGCTGGCTTCACCCTGGGCCACCCACACACTGGCACGCCTGTGTGCATGGAGGCCAGTTCCCTTTCTGCATTCACTGTGGTGCGGGTTCCTGGTCACATCTGCTCAGCCAGAGCAAAAGCCTGTCATTTCCATAGAATCCAGTTCTTTTGAGTCAGAGCTTCAGTTAAGTGTTTATTTCTCTTTGCAGGTCACATCATTTGATTGTGGGAAAAGCCTGAGCTATCATGGAGGGAAGAGAGTGGGTGAATTCTCTGGAAAGTAAGCCTGTGAGTTGCAGTGGAGAAGCAACGGTCTGCCTCTCATCTGGGGTCTTTCTGAGGAAAGACAAAGGGGACCCAGAAGGCTTCCTGGAAGACAGTTTAATTCAGAAAACAAAGTGGAACTTCACCTCCTATTTGTGGGGTAGGGAGCCGTCAAATGAGACATTCAGAACAGTCATTAAGATCACAGCAAAGTCTGCCTGAAACCAGGCAGGCATTCCCAGGAAGCTGGGGGGCCGTGGCATTTGCACATGTGGCACTTGAACACGTGGCATACATGTTGGCCTCCTTCCTCCGTTTTCACACACCAGAAGAACTCACTCCATTCTGTGAAAAAGGTCCAAATATTCTTTTTTTTTTTGAGTTGGAGTCTCACTCTGTCGCCCAGACTGGAGTGCAGTGGCACGCTCCCAGCCACCATGGCCTTGACCTGCTGGGCTCCGGCGATCCTTCCGCCTCAACCTTCCGAGTAGCCAAAACTACAGGCGCATGCTACCACGCCCGGCTGATTTTTTGATTTATTGTAGAGATGAGGTCTCGTCAAGTTGCCCAGACGGGTCTTGAACCCACGGGCTCAGGCAATCCACTCACCTCAGCCTCCCAAGGCGCGGGATTACAGGCTAAACCACCGAGCCCGACTGGGCCAAATATTCTATTGACTGAAAACTGGGGATCTGAGCTGGGTGGATATACAAGTTTGGAGTACTGTTTTCTAGTTGTGTTGATGTTTTATATATTGGAAACAGTCAAATATCTTTTAAAAATGCAAAACACCCCAGAAATTCAGCAACTCGAGGGACAACCGCTACAAACATTTCGTGACAACATTTGGTCAACTTTAGAGATTATTTCAGGAACTTTAGTGGTGGTACATGTGAGAAGAGACCACTTTTCTTCACTCTAACATTTCAACACCTGAGTAGAGAGATCAAAACCAAGAGCCAGCATTCCAAGCTCATAGTGTGAGTGCCCACAAAAAGATTCTTCTGTCAGCCTGCACAATGTGTGGAGAATGTGTCTGTTCATCTTCTCAAGTAAAAATATGCCCAAATTCCCAGAAAGGAATTCAGTTAGGAGAAGAGAATAGGGTGGAGAAATGTGTTCTCCTTTGGCGAACGCTTTGCAGATTTTTCTAGTCAAAGATCCCTGCAGTCTGGGTCAGTGAGAGAAAAAGGTGCCCTCTGCCCAGTGACAGAAGCTTCCCAGGGATCAGCTTTCACCGAGGCAGGCTGGGAACAAAGGGCAGGCTTCATCTCCTGTGCCCCACAGGCCCTTGTGCAGGAGGACTCCATTCCAGTGCCCCTCACACGGCCTCTGGGGCATAAAAGCTTTTTAATAATTCTGATTTTGAATATCAAATTGGAATGAAAAGTGCATTAAGGAAGGATGAACTCTACCCTCACGGGAGAGCATGCTCTATGCAAACAGGCTGGGCAGGCATTAGATCTGGGAGAGCCACGGTTCTCGGTTTTGGCTGCACAGGCACTTAGGCTGCTTCCCTCCCTTTTCTGCTTCCCAAGAAGCAGAAATGGGCCAGGTGTGGTGGCTCACGCTTGTAATCCCAGCACTTTGAGAGGATGGCCTGGACCCAGGGGTTTGAGACCAGCCTGGGCAACTTGGTGAGACCTTATCTCTACAATAAACCAAAAAATTAGCTGGGCATGGTGGTGAGCGCCTGTAGTTCCAGCTACTTGAAGGCTGAGGTGGAAGGATCACCTGAGCCCAGCAGGTCGAGGTTGTGGTGGCCATGAGCATGCCATTGCACTCCAGCCTGTGCGACAGAGTGAGAGACTCCAACTCCAAAAAAGAAAAGAAAGAAAGAAGAATTGAATTACTCTAGTGTGTGACCTGGGCATAGGGATTATTTTTTTTTTTTGAGATGGAGTCTCACTCCGTCACCCAGGCTGGAGGGCAGTGGCACACTCACGGCCACCCCTGCATTGACCTGCTGGGCTCCAGCAATGCTTCCGCCTCAGCCTTCCAAGTAGCTAGAACTACAGGTGCGGGCTACCATGCCCGGCTAATTTTTTGATATATTGTAGAGATAAGGTCTCACCATGTTGCCTGGGTTGGTCTCAAACCTATGGTCTCAAACCCATGGGCTCCTTTTGCCTCGGCCTCCCAAAGTGCTGGGATTACAGGCTTGAACTACTGCACCTGGCTGCATCAGGATGTTTAAAAGCTCTTCGAGTGATTCTGAAGTGCGACCCACAGGACCCAGCATGGTAGCTCCTGCCTGTAATCCTAGCACTTTGAAAGGCTGAGGTGGGAGGATTGCTTGAGCCCAGAAGTTTGAGACAACATAGAGAGACCTCCTCTCTACAAAAATAAGTCAGGCATGGGGGTGCATGCCCATAGTTCCAGCTACTTGGGAGTCTGAGGCAGAAGGACCACCTGAGCCCAGGAGGTCGAGGTGGTAGTGAGCCATGACCATGCCACTGTCCTCCAGCCTGGGCAACAGAGTGAGAGCTTGAGTCAAAAAAAAAGAAAAGAAAAGAAAAGAAAAATGTGCAGCTGAGGTTTAGAACAGCTATAAAAGTGACTTAATACAGCATTCAAGACCTCTCTTGATCTAGCCCCAGCCTAACTTTTGACCTTTTCTCTTCTCACCCTATCTCATCCTGTACATAAACCACAGAGACAGTCTTCTCACTGTACCCTGAATACACTTGGCTCATTCATATTCCTTGGCTTTCTTGCACACACATTGTCTCACTCTGGGCACCTGAGGAAAGCCCAGTTCTAATGCCCTCTCTTCGGTGAAGCCTTCCCTGTCAACCCCACCTTTACCATGAAGCCACTTCTTGCTCCTTGATCACGGCATACTTGGTGCACATCTCTACTGGAGCACTTCTCATATTAAAGACATCTGTATATGGGCAGTGCAGCCCTTCCCCAACACAATGTGAACATGGAGTTTCAGCAATAAGCACAGGGCTTGGCAGGGTGTAGGTTTCTAATACATGCTGATTGAATGAATGAAGGAATGACAATCTTGTGCACTGTTCATGTTTACCACATTGAACCCAGTTCTCAAACCAGGATCACCTAGGAGATTCTGAGTCAGTAATTTGGAGACTAGAAGGCCTCCCTATCGTTCCTACTCAAAGTGTGGTCCATAGACCAGTACTGGCTGTTATCTGGGGGCTTGTTGCAAATGTAGGATCTATATTTTAACAAGATGCTCAGGCAATTCATGTGCACATTGCAGTTTGAGCTATATTTTTAACAAACTCCCTGGTGATTCCTTTGTATCTAGTCTGTTGACTGCCATTTGGACCCACTGTTCAAGACCCTCATTTGCTGTGTGCGGTGGACCCTGTGTGATTGCCCAGTGGATTCCTTCTATTCTTCCTTTTTCCTTCTAACAAAGTCCAGATTTTGTTTTGAAAGGTGATCAACCATTTACCCACCAAGCCTTTGCCTTGGGGAAACTTGACCCCACCTCCAGCCCCCAAAGTGGGTCTGATTGGTCAAAGGGTCATCCCATTCCCCTGGCCAGGGATTGGTTCAGGAATGGACATGTGACCAAATTCAGGTCAATGAAATGTGAGTCTGCTGGGGGTAATCTAGAAAAGGTTTCCTCTTTCCTATGAGAAACCTACAGAAGGAAAAAAAAATCTCTCTTCTTCAGGACATTGTCCTGCCTGACTGTGATGCCTTGGAAACGTTGCTGCCATCTTACTGTGTGCCTGGAGAAAGGTCAACACTGAGGGATCCAAGCAGAGAAATGGACAGGACCTGGGTCTTATGACACTGTTGAGTTCTTCTGTCTCTGGACTTCTTGTTATGGAAGTTAATTTTCTTACTGTTGAAGTCATTTCTGTTTCTTACAACCAAAAGTATTCATTGATATACTGAATATCTTACAATAGTTATTCATTCAACAAATATTTGAGCACCTACCATTAGGTCTTATACTAAATGCATTATAAATATCATCTGTAACTCTCAAACAATCTAGATGGTGGATATTCTTATTCCTATTTTACATATGAGGAAACTAAAGCTTGGAACAAGTAAGTACTTTGTTAAGTCAAATAGCCAGTAGGTGGCAAAATCAGAATTTGCACCTGGGGTGGTCAGACTCTAAAGCACATGATTTTTCAACTTCACTATACTTCCTAGTTAGAATAGCCATATTACACGAGGTTTCTGTATCTCCACATTTCTCAGATTGTTGGACTCAGGACCGCTTTACATTCTGACAAATTTTGAGGACCTCAAAGGGTTTTTATTTATTTGGATATCTATATGTATATAGATATTTACCACAAAAGCTTAAAACAGAGAAATGTAAGATTTAAAAAAAAAATTAGTTCATTTTATGCTAATGTAACACATTTGTATAAAAATAACTATTTTCTAAAACAAGATAGTGAGAAGAGTAACATTGTTTTACTTTTTTTGCAAATTTCTTTAACATTTGACTTAGTAGAAGATGACTGGATTCTATTTGCTTCTGCATTCAATCTGCTGTGATATACTGTTTTGATTGAAGTATACAAAGAAAATCTAATTTCACAGATATATCATCATAAAAGAAAGAAAACAGTCAAGGCAACATAGTGAGACTTCATCTCTATAAAAAAATAAAAGTGTAGCCAGGCATGGTGGTGCATACCTGTAGTCCCAGCAGCTTGGGAGGCTGAGGCAGGAGGATCACTTGAGTCCAGGAAGTTGAGATTTCAGTGAGCCATGATTGTGCCACTGCATTCCAGACTGGGCAACAGAGTGAGACCCTGACTCAAAACAAAAAAAAAAAAAGAAAGAAAAGAAAAGGGAGGTGTATTTTATGAACTTTTCCAGGTAATTGCTTATATTCTTTGATATTACACAAAACTGCAGAAATAGTAGCATCACCAAGATTAGTTGCGGAGGGTGTGGTTGGTGGCATCCAGGTGATCGGGAGCTCTGGCAGAGTGGGAAGTTTTGACTTGAGGGAGGTTGAGTTCATTGTGGAGCAGGGGAGTGAGGGGCTTCCACTGGAGATGTGTCCTAGGTCAAAGTAGGGACAAGTGATCGAGGGTGGAAAAGGAAGGGGGGATCATGGTTTGATGTCAAGGGTCACAGTCTGGTTGGGGCACAGTCTGGGGTTCGGGTCACAGTATGGGGTCAGAGGTCAAAAATTAAAAAAAAGATTAGAGCCGGGCTCGGTGGCTCAGCCTGTAATCCCGTGCCTTTGGGAGGCTGAGGTGAGTGGATTGCCTTGAGTCCGCAGGTTCGAGACCCGCCTGGGCAGCAAGACCGCATCTCTACAATAAATCAAAAAATCAGCCAGGCGTGGTAGCACATGTCTGTAATTCCGGCTACTCGGAAGGCTGAGGTGGAAGGATTGCCGGAGCCCAGCAGGTCGAGGCTGTGGTGGCCAGGAGCGGCCACTGCACTCCAGTCTGGGCAACGGAGTGAGACTCCAACTCAAAAAAAAAAAAAAATTAGCTGTAATGTGGAAACTAAAATTATATAAATGAGTTTTTCATCTCTGTCGCGTTAAAATCTATTGATCTACCTTGTATTTTGAAGTCATCTTTTACCCGTGCATAATTTTTTTAACGTCAGGCATTGGTCTTTTGAAAAATCTTGTGTTACTGAGTTATGCAGAACTTCCAGATGTTGACACATTATATTATACCGTACTAAAAATTGCATTTGTCAATATCACTATTGATCTTGTCAATAAAGTCTTTAAATATTGGTAGGCCATGAAACTCATGGTGGGTGACACAAGTTTTACAAAATTCTAAATTTACTTGAAGGCTCACATTTTACCAATGGCAACAAATACTGTCCACCATTTTCTTTGATGAAACAGGCTCAGTTATTCATTTTTGAAAAAATGTCTGCCAAATACCCAAGTTTGAGTAAATGTAATTTGTCACTCAGTCATTCTTTCTTTCTTTCCTTTTTTGAGTTGGAGTTTCACTCTGTTGCCCAGGTTGGAGTGCAGTGGCATGCTCACCAGTGTTGACCTACTGGGCTCCGGTGATCCTTCTGCCTCAGCCTTCCAAGTAGCTAGAACTACAGGCATGTGCTACCATTCCTGCCTAATTTTTAATTTATTGTAGAGGCGAGGTCTTGCCAAGTTGCCTGGGCTTGTCTCGAACCTGTGGACTCAGGCAATCCTCTCGTCTTGGCCTCCCAAATTGCTGGGATTACAGGTTGAGCCACCAAGCCTGGCCTGAGTCATTCTTTCAAGTAAAGGTGATGCTCCTTGACAATAGCAGCTAGTTTAGCTAGTAACACAAACTATTGCACAAGAGTTTTGCCTTGAGCCAAGTATTATACTTGGGTATGCAGCAGATGTGCCTTACATGTGTGTACCAATTCATCTCACAGAATACTAAAAAGATGTGTACTTTAAGGCCAGGCATGGTGGCTCATGCCTATAATCCCGGCACATTGGGAGACTAAGGCAGGAGGATTACCTGAGCCCAGGAGTTTGAGACTAGGCTATGCAACATAGCAAGAACTTGTCTTTACAAAAAAAAATTTTAAAATTACCCAGGCATGATGGCGCATGCCTATAGTCCCACTACTTGGGAGGCTGAGGTGGAAGGATCACTTGAGCCTAAGAGGTTGAGGGTATGGTGAGTCATGCTCATGCCACTGCACTCCAGCCTGGGTGACAGAGACCCTGACTCAAAAAAAAAAAAAAAAGTCTACTTCATCAAGGACACTCTTACATGAAAGTGACAGGTTTTTCTTGGTACTGCAAATGTGTGGTAGTTAAGACTACAATGATTGTTAACACAGTTTAGTGCCACTGCTGCCTTGATTTGTCTAAAGCATCAGCAGTTTTCTCCACTACTGCTTTGATATCATCAGAACATGTGCTCACACAGTGAAAAGGGTAGATGGCATCTTAGTGTGACTATGTAAATAGTTTTTGTTTTTTGAGTTAGGGTCTCACTCTGTTGCCCAGACTGGAGTGCAGTGGCACAATCAGGGATCAACAAAACCTCCACCTCCTAGGCAGAGGCAATTCTTTCACCTCAGCCTCCTGAGTAGCTGAGACTACATGGATGCGTCATCACACCCAGCTAATTTTTCCATTTTTTATAGAGACAAGGTCTTGCTATGTTGTCCAAGTGGTCTCAAACTCCTGGGGTCAAGTGAGCCTCTCCTCTCGGCCTCCCAAAGTGCTGGAATTACAGGCATGAGCCATCTCGCCCAGTCTGGAAATAGTTTTTTTTTTTTTTTTTTTTTTTTTTAGTTGGAGTCTCACTCTGTCGCCCAGACACTGAGTGCAGTGGCGGCTCCCGGCCACCACAGCCTCGACCTGCTGGGCTCCAACGATCCTTCCGCCTCAGCCTTCCAAGTAGCCAGAATTACAGGCGTGCGCTACCACGCCCGGCTAATTTTTTGATTTTATTGTAGAGATGAAGTCTCGCCTGCCCAGGCGGGTCTCGAACCTGTGGGCTCAGGCAATCCACTCACCTCAGCCTCCCAAAGGCGCGGGATTATAGGCTGAGCCACCAATCCTGTCTTGGAAATAGTTTTTATCTAATGGGCCACCTGAAGTATCCTTGGCCAGGAATCTTGAAGAACTACTGCAATTAGTGATTGCTTGGTGAATGAAACCTCACAGTAGAAGTTATGGACTCAATACAGTCTTTGCAGGGGTCTGAAAGAGACTGAATTCTGTGCTGCATCATGGTTCTGGCTCCTGTATTTGAGTCGATGTCACTATTGCTTCAGTGGTTGCCAGCACGAGGGCTGGTAACAGAGGCATTTTAGGAGTCTCCAGGTGCTGAGGTGCTTCTGAGGCCTTGCCTGAGGGCACAGGAAATTGGCCCGCCCAGTGTTGCCTGTTACAGACAGTCACAACACTACGAATTCACAACTAACTTCTTTGTTCCCCTATTCAGCCTGCTAGGCAATTTGACGTGTACTCAGCTTAGAAATGCACTGTTTATTATGATCTGATTTCTGTTTACAATTCTTAAAATACTCCCATTAGTGAAGTCATTTAAGTTCAGCCCTTTTCCTGGGCTAAAATTTCTCTGATGCTGAATAATTATTAAATAAGGAAGGTTTTGTGTCACTCTGAGGGGCACGGAGACTCTCTCAAGCGGTCCCGTCTTTCCCCTTCTCCTGCTGTTGGCTGGAAGCAGGCTTTTTGGCAACATAACACATCAACTCTAGGGCAACTCACCGAGCCAGTCCCTGTTTCCAGGAAAGAAAACCCACGTCCTTGAGCCAGAATGAATACTCCAAGGGCTGGAATTTTTCTTTCTCTTGCTAGAGAAGGAAGAATGACAATGGTTTGCTTGCATCCCTTTGAGCAAAAATTAGAATTTGTAAAACTGTGCCACCCACCATGAGCTTCACAGCTCACCAATACTTAAAGACTTTACTGACAAGATCAATGGTGATATTGACAAATGCAATTTTTGGTATGGCATAATATTATGCGTCAACACTGGGAAGACCTGCATAATTCAGATGGTTTGTTTGAGTCCCTGCAGTGGGAAAAAGTCATTCAGAAATTCCAGTCAGTCACACATCTCCATGCCAGAGATACTGTTCCTTGACTCATGACAACACTGTGGAATTTGCCCTGGTGCCAAAAGAAGGGTTTAAAAAAAAGGATCCTGTTTCTTACTAGCAATAATGCTTTGAGGCTGACTCAAGTATCAAACTAGGGAAAAGGCCAGTCACGCTGTTCGTCTGCTGTATTTACTGAGGAAATTTCTTAAGACACAGAAGTCAGCCAGACAGCCTAAAAGACTGACCTGAACTTGTTCTGCAGAATGATAGTTTCTGTCTTAGTGCATTGCTGTGAGAAAAAAATTGGAGATCTGAATGTAGCTGGGAAGGAAGGTCCCTAGATCAGCAGAGAACAGTTCTGGGTTCTAGCAAGTTTTTCCTAATATCTGTCCTCAAATATTATTTTCTTCAGGGTTTCCTGGGCATTAAACACACACACACACACACACACACACACACACACACACACACACACACACACACACAACTGCATCATACATTTCTACCCTCATTTATGTGCTGGGAACACAGGAGTCGTAATGATCTGGACTGCAGGCCTCTGAGTCTTCGGAGCAAATCCACCCAGCTCTATACCTCAGGACCAGCCCAAGCCTTGGAAGAAAGGGAGGAGGAAGCAGGGCTGTCAACACACTCGGGGTGCTAACCTTCAAGATCAAGATCGTGTTACACGTTTCTGTGTGACTGCCTGACCTCAGTGTTTTGGGGTGTGCGTGTAAGCTCAGACTTGGTGGTGAGGCACGTGTGGTCAGACCTCTTTGGTGTTCCTGGTGATCTGCTTTGCACATCACTACCCACACGACCCCTTTGTACCTGACACTGAGCATTTGCTCAGTACTTTAGCTTTTAGTATTGTGTTGGTAGAACACCTTTCCCCCCTACACACTGTTCTTGTATGTTACTTCTATGTTGTACTAGAAGAAATCGACTACCAATAAGTTGGGAAAAATGTGTGTTCTAGTTCTGCCATTAAATGGTCATAGATATTGGAAAAGGATTCATCTGTAAGACGGGAATCGGAAAGAAATCGAAATTTCCAGGGATTCATAAACCTGGAGACCAGAAATACATTTTGAGCAGGGCCCCTCTCCACCAACAATGTCCACTAGGTATTTTAAGACAGTAGTCTCAGTTGGGTGTGGTAGCTCACACCTGTGATCCCAGAACTTTGGGAGACCAAGGAGAGAAGATTGCGTAAACCCAGGAGTCCAAGACCAGCCTAGGCAACATAGTGAGACCTCATTTCTGCCAAAAAAAAATTAGCTGGATGTGGTGGTACATGTCTGAAGTCCCAGCTACTGGGTAGGCTGAGGCGGAAGGATTGTCTGAGCCCAAAAGGTTGAAGCTGCAATGAGCTGTGATCATACCGTTGCACTCCAGGCTGGGCAACAGAATGACATCCCGACTCGGGGGAAAAAAAAGACAGCATTGTGTCCTTGTGCTGAGACAAGCTTTGAGAAACACTAGAGTTGATGGATTCTAGGTCCTTTCCAATCCTAACTTTTTTTTTCTTTCTCTCTTCAAATGCCAGATTTTCCTATCACCCCCACTAGCTTGCACTCAACTTGCAAGCTTCTGTGCTTTCTAGATCGTCTGTATGGTTTCAAGCCGCTCCCTGTCTTTCCAGGCTGTGGTTTAAACCTTTCACGGCCTAAAAGAGATGGGAAATTTGGTAATTTTTAAAATGTCTTCTTCATTTAAAAGAGTGAAATTGGGTTGGGGGTAGATTCATAGGAGGAGTTTTGGTCAAAGAACAGCAAGTAGGTGGGCAAAGTTCCATGTTTCTCATTGTCAGTCTTAGTGGCCACACAAAGAGGCTTCTGGAAAAGGGAAGAAAAGATGGCTGCCAGTTTCTGGGGGAGCTGATATGCCCAGGAGTGCTGCCCGAAGCTACCCTACACACAGGCACTGATGACCAACTTAGCCTCCTACTCCTGTGACCAAGAATGAGGAGCCCCACCTACCTTGCTGACCCTGGTGTTTGAGACCTTTCAGTACTCGGGCAGTACAAACATTTACTTTCTGGTAGTGTCATGCTGGTGCTGCTTGTGACCAAAGGCCAAAAATGTGGTTTCCTAAATCCCCGGATACTGTTATAAGGCACACGCTACAGATCAAAACCAAAACAAACAAAAAAAAAGAAGTGAGAAAAGAAACAAAGAGAGAGGTCAGTTGGCTACACATCTGCAGAAAAAGAGGGGAATCTGGGTGGTTCTAGGGGAAACAGAGGCTCAAAACACACAGACCCAGTAGTAATATATGTAAAAACACAGCATAAAAGAAGATCCCTTCATATGGCGGGTGCACATTGAAAGAGGATTCTAGGTGGTGACTAACAAAATTATTACCCCCTGTATGTTTACTCTAAGAGGGTGGTACGAACTCTTACCTCAGACAGAGGAATTAGAACTCTCATTTGATGATAGGATAAATACTGAAACAAAAACAGAGAGAATTTTTTTTTTGAGCTGGAGTCTGTGTCGCCCAGGCTAGAGTGCAGTGGCACACCCTCAGCTCACCACAGTCTCGACCTGCTGGACTTAGATGAACCTTCCACTTCAGCCTCCTGTGTAGCTGGGACTACAGACATGTGTCACCACGCCTGACTAATTTTTAAAAAAATTTTATTTTATAGAGACGAGGTCTCACCATGTTGCCCAGGCTGGTCTCAATCTCTTGAGCTCAAAGGATTCTGCTGCCCCAGCCTCCCAAAGTGCTGGGATTACAGGTGTGAGCCACTGTACCTGGCTGAGAGAAAATTCCGAGCACATTTTACCTATTAAATTTCCTTAATCCACTATTTAAAAATGGAGATGTTGCAATTAATATGCTTATCATTCTAAACTTACCACAAGAGAACTTAAAATGATAACATTGGTAAAGGAGTTGGCATCAAGTACTAAAGGAAAATAACTTAGTTGATCAGAAAGTCACAGTGGTAGAATTGCTCAAGTATCTGGGATGGCATGATGACTTAAACCCTTAAGTCAGTTAATCTGTAATATAACCTTGCAGAAATTTTCCTAAATTTTAGTGCCTTGGTGCTTTTATAAATAAGATGGAATAACACTGTTTCATGGCTCTGTTATGAGAAGCTGAACAATCTAACATGTCACCACAATTCTAATTAAACTGTAAACTTGTGTGCAGTGAATAAAACCGTCTCATCTTTAAGAACCATTAGAAGCAGGGAAGCTCGTTGCATTCATTCCAAGATGGTAGAAGTATCTTGCGCTCCTTTTACCAAAGGTCAGAAAAGAACAAAATTACAAATTAAATCTCCAGGATGGGACGCTGACGGAGGACCTGTTCCCTGTGCATACTTGAGGAAATGAAAGACAAAAGCCTGACTCATGCCTGTAGTTCCAGCTACTTGGGAGGTTGAGGCAGGAAGATGACTTCAAGACCCACCTGGGGTAACAGGTGCCCTTGTTGCTAAAATAAATAAATATACACATACATACATACATACATACATACATAGAGCTGGACACAGTGGCTCATGCTGTAATCCTAACACTTTGGGAGGTCAAGGCAAGAAGATTGCTTGAGTCCAGGAGTTTGAGACCAGTCTAGGCAGCATAGTGAGAACTCATCTCTAAACAAAAAAACCCCCCCAAAATTAGCCAGGCATGGTGGTGGCACATCCCAGCTACTTGGGAGGCTGATGCAGGAGGATCGCTTGAGCCCAGGAGTTTGTGACAAGTCTGGGCAACTAAGATCCCATCCCTAAGAAAACAAACAAACAAACAAATCTATCTGGGTGTGGTGGCCGTACCTGTAGTTCCAGTTAAATGGGAGGCTGAAGTTGGGAGGATTGCTTGAGCACAGGAATTCACGACCAACCTGGGCAACCAAACTGAGGTCCCTGTCTCGGAAAAAATAATGTACAGGGTGGCTCACACCTGCTACTTGGGAGGCTGAGGTGGAAGGATCCCCTGAGCCTGGGAGGTCGAGGCTGCAGTGAGCTAAGCTGTAACAGTGTTACTATACTCCACCCTGAGGTGACAGAGCAAGACTCTGTCTCTAAAATAATACATAAATGAAAAAGAAAAGAAACCAAAAGAATATACGTATAAAAGAAAATTTTTCTAAATTTAGCCAAATCGTAAGAAAAAAGCATTTTGGTTGGGGGAAACAAAGCTTTCAGTTCCAAATCTTCCGTTAAATAAAGAGATAAGGCAGCCATATTTTATAACTTCTACTATGCATTGGTTTTGGATGTTTTCCCTACGAATTATGAATGTTTCAGAATCCAGGGAGTTTAAAGAATCCACATTTCCTTTCTGGGCTGTGTTGCTCATAGAACTCTCTCACTTGTCACAGGAGCGTGTAGCCTATTTAAAGGTTGCAGGTGTGTGGAAACAGATGGTGGGGACACACTCAGGCTGTGAAAAGACTGCCAAGAGTCCATTGAGGTGAACCCGTGCAGAGTGATGGCGCTTCTTTCTTTCTCTTCCTCAAATATGCCTGGGGAGTGGGTCCTCTTTCAGAGCCATGTCCTGGATATGTCCTTTTCTGTCCTTTGGTGAGAGGTGTGCAAGGTATTTCTCCCATCCTGGAATCAATGCAGCAAGCTTCCCTGAGGACAGGAGGGATGGAGTGAGTTGTCCCTACTCTCCCAGGTCTAAAAAAGAAAGGAAGGAACGAGAGAGAATTGCAAAGACAGGCAGAGGAGCTGTTCTCCTCCTGGATAGACATGGCAGGGTTTGCATATCTGGGACAGGATAGTGGTTTAGGTTGAGGGGAAGGAGGAAGGTGCTGGAACCTGGCTTGAGTCACCACACCTGTTGGCCTCTGCAGGTGTCTGTCTGTAGACATGAACTGATCATGCAGGTCACAAGAAGGCCAAGAGCTTGGCATTTGACCTGACACGTGAAGGCCAGAGACTTAGTGTGACACCAAAGAACTGTCAGCAAGAATCACTGTGAACTTCCAGCTATGTCAGGCCTCCTTGACAGCGGTCCCAACAGAGTCCAGCCTCCTGTTCTGGCCCCCAGATCCCACCTTCAAGGGTTGCTTTGCTGAGGAGATTCAACTGCCCCGACTCCTGTGATCCCAAGGAGTTGGGCTGCTTTAGGCTAGGATGTCCCCCATGCCCTCCTGAGTTAGCAGAGAAAGCCAAGAGCTTTACCCTCAGACCTCGGTCAGTGTGCTAGGAACCCTTCCACCTGGCCCAGCAAGGGGCAGGGCTATCCTTATCCACTGTGAGGACCCCCAAATAGCCTGGTATGGCATGAAAAGCCAGGGATCTACTCCAGATGCTGGGGTCTCTATCTTCTGATCTTCAGACACAGGCCCCCTCAATCAAGGCCGGCTTCTGTCTATAGCCCTGCTGCCAGGGGCTCACCCAAGACCACCAAGCAGATGGCCAAGACCCACTTCCAACCAAGACAACAAGGTGGAATTGGCGGAAAGAGAGCTTTTCTGTGGCAGCTGGAAAGAAGAAATGCTAAACACCTCCTATTCAGAAGAGAGTGCTGAGACAAAAGGGCCTGATCCTGCCTTCTTGGGATCTTTCCGGAGCAGAAAAGGCATCTGCCATAAACCCCATCCCTCTCCCCGCCATCTTCCTTGGGGGAGCGGGAAGGAGGCATCTAGGTCCATGGCAGTGGACAGGGTTCACAGTAAGGGACTCTTTCCCTGGCCTCAAGGTTCACTTCTGCCTTGGGCCAGAAATGGGGAGAGGCCCCAAGAGGGAAGAGCAGCATCTCACCCCTACTGGGTGTCTGCTTCAGCTGTGGACCTGCAGGTATCCGCCTTTGCCTTCCTGAACAGGAGACAGGAGGGGGGTGGGGG
>NW_007258691.1:573682-575611 GCF_000164805.1 Carlito syrichta
ATGTCCTTCCTTCCTTCCTTCCTTCCTTCCTTCCTTCCTTCCTTCCTTCCTTCCTTTCTTCCTTCCTTTCTTCCCTTCTTTCTTTCTCCCTTTCCTTCTTTTCTTTCTCTCTCTCTTTTTCTTTCTTTCTTTCTTTCTCTCTCTCTCTCTTTCTTTCTCTCTCTCTTTCTCTCTTTCTCTCTCTTTCTCTCTCTCTCGCTTTCTCTCTCTTCCTTCCTTCCTTTCTCTTCCTTCCTTCCTTCCTTTCTCTCTTTCTTTCTTTCTTTCTTGTCTCACTTTCTGGCCCAGGCTGGAGTGCAGTGGCTTAATCAGTTTACTGCAGCTTTACCTTCTGGGCTTAGATGATCCTTAGCCTCCCGAGTAGCTGGGACTACAGATGTGTGCCACCATGCCCGGCTAATTTTTTAATTTTTCTAGAGATGAGGTCTCACTATGTTGCCCAGACTGGTCTCAAACTCCTGGCCTCAAGTGATCCTCCCACATTGGCCTTCCAAAGTGATGGGATTACAGTTGTGAGCTACCGCACCTGGCCAGGAAAAGCTACTTGGTCCAATGATGGAAGAAAAAACAGCAGCACTAAACTGCTGAAATATCATTTGCTATGTACAAAATTACACATTTTGAACTTGGGGGCAAGTCCAAGGTGAAAGCAATAGAAAGAGGAAGAGAAGTAGCTCTATTACTGCTGGAGCCATGGGGAGCCCTGAGCCAAACCTTGGGAACTTGAGGGCTGCTATGGAGGGGGTTTTGAACCAGGGAGCAGCCTGGTCACCAGGCAGAGGCACTGACCCCTGAGGAAGTGATGGCAGTGCCCAGATAGGGTACGGTGACATTCAGGGAAGGTGATGGCACATGGTGGGAGGAATTCCTCTGTCACAGTTGCCTCCTTTCTGGAAACTCTTGGAGACCAAATGAGGCTTGGAGGGACAAGAGCCTGGGATGTACACATCACAGTGTCCTGTTTTTCCCGCTGGGGACAGAGGGTGAGGATAGCAGAAGTCTGTGAGTTCTCTAATGCTGTGTAACATGCTATCCCAAGACTTAGTGGCCTAAAACAACAATTATTTATTATCTCTCACAGTCTCTCATAGTGGGTCAGGAATTGGTAGAGTGAATCTAGCTTAGTATCTAGCTCAGTATCTCTCATGAAGTTGCAGTCGTGACTGCAAGCTTGTTTGCAAGGGTTGACTGGGGTTGAAGGATCCACTTCCAAGGAGGCTCACTCATATGCATTGGCTGTTTGGTAGGAGGCCTTAGTTCTCTCAATGCGTACTTCTCCACATGGCCTTCCTGAATGTTCTTACAACACTATGGTTGATGTCCCCCAGGATGAGTGATTCAAGGGGCCAAGGTGAGAATTATAATGGATCTTTTGTCCTACCCTTGGAAATTATACACCATTACTTCTGTCTTCTATAGTAACACAGACCAGCCCTAATTCAGTGTGGGAGGGGATGACTCAAGCATATGAACACTAGAAGGCAAGGTTTATTTGGGGCCATCTTGGAAGCTGTCTACCATGGGGCCTCACAGAGTTAAGAATTACATATTGCCTAACAGATTGTATTCTCAGAAATCTGTCAGCTGCAAGTGACCAAAACCCAACTTAAACTTGCTCATGGAAAAAAAAATCAAATAAAAGAGAACTAGCATATATAACTAAAAATTTTTGACATTGTTGGATAAAGGGGCTTAACTGGTACCCTCAAGGTTCTGTCTTGTGCCTAGATCAAGCTCTCCTCTTGCAGTAGCAAGATGGCCACTGGGAGCTCCAGGCTTGCTTCTCCATTTTTTTTTTTTTTTTTGAGTTGGAGTCTTAGTCCGTCACCCAGACTGGAGTGCAGTGGCCGCTCCCAGTCACTGCAGCCTCAACCCGCTGGGCTCCGGCGATCCTTCTGCCTCAGCCTTCCAAGTAGCTGGAACTACAGG
>NW_007258691.1:575679-577065 GCF_000164805.1 Carlito syrichta
CCCACGGGCTCAGGCAATCCACTCACCTCAGCCTCCCAAAGGCGTGGGATTACAGGCTGAGCCACTGAGCCCGGCTGCTTCCCCATTTTAAAAGGATACTCTTTTCCTGCTAGTCCCAACAAAAATCCAAGTAAGTGTTCATTGACTAGAATATTTATATCTGAACCAAATACTGTGATCACTTTAGGATATGTTTGATCTAATTGGCTAGGCTTCAGTCACATGCCTAATTCTGAACTAGAGTGCTGTTAGCAAAAGAAGGGTGAATGGCCCTAAGCTGGCAAAACCAACTGCAGTTTATTAAAAAAAAGCATATCCATATCTGTCCAGTTTCATAAAGGTCACTTACATGATAGTACACTGATTCCCTATGATGAAGACTGCCAATGCAAAAACTTCCAACCCAGGAACACAACCTTGTTTTCCATTACCCTTCTTACAGATCTGGAGGTAAACTTATTCCTCTATGAGATCTGTTTTGCACAGTCAAAACTAAGGGTTTCTCCTGGCTTGACATGTACTTGCTGTCTCTGTGTCTGGATGGTCCTCCAAGGAGCCACAGTTTTGGTTATATTGAGGACAGCTTCCAGTGTCCTCGAGGGTGTCCCTTTGCCAGGAGGTGGAAAGAGTAACCTCCCAGCAAGATCTTAAAGATGGATGACTAAAGCTACTTTATTAAAGAGAAATACAACCTTGTACATGCAGGGGGTAATAAGTACAGTAACAGCTCACTCATCTAGACTCTGGAGAGCTGATTTACGATACATTCAACTCTTCAAAACACAGACTCTGCTCCTGGGTGGGGGGAAAGTCTCTTCAAATCAGATGTAACACACACAACTATATACTGAAGCATTCACTTGGACTTGCATTGATTCTAATTGAACATATAAACATACAGTTCTGGACAAGTTTGGTTTTTCTAGTTCCCAAGTACATCGTAGATAAGGAACAACAGTATGAGTGGGAATGTGGCAGGGAGTTGTTGGAGACAGTCACTGTGTGGCCAACAGAGATGATATCTGATGGTCTGACTTGCTCCAGCTGTGATGGTGTCCTGAATCTTGCTGCTATTCATTTAATACTGATGATGAGCAAGGGTCTGGGCTGAGCCCTTTCCATGTCCTGTCTCATTCATTCCTGACTGTAACTCTGTAAGGTCAGGGCTATTGTTTTCTCCATCTTATAGATGAGAAAACGGATGCTTAAGGTATTAAGAAACAGTTGAATTATGTCTACCACCTGTTAACGAAACAGTTTAGTAGATAACATAGCTTAGAAATGTTTCCTCCAAAAGTAGCTTACCAGCCGGGCTCGGTGGCTCAGCCTGTAATCCCGCACCTTTGGGAGGCTGAGGTGAGTGGATTGCCTGAGCCCGTGGGTTCG
>NW_007258691.1:577281-581279 GCF_000164805.1 Carlito syrichta
CCGGAGCCCAGTAGGTCGAGGCTGCGGTGGCCGGGAGTGGCCACTACACTCCAGTCTGGGCGACAGAGTGAGAATCCAACTCAAAAAAAAAAAAAGTAGCTTACCAAAGACATTTTAGAGTTCACAGGGATACACGGAAAGTTTACTAGAGAAATCTATCCTGTCCTAAGACCAGGCACAACTATGAGGAGGCTCCAGGACGTCTTCCAAATCCTAAGACTCTCCATGTGTGGAGGCCTTTCGTCGTCCAACTGTATAAATGTTTCTGAGAAGGTTGTCTATTGAAATAGCCACTGTCCCTGTTAGATTCCTTCAGAGTCCCATCAGGGCCCAAAGTCTGTGACAGCAGTTGACTACACAGTCTCTTCTCAGAGTGATTGCGCACCCTGGCATCTCTGTGGTGTGTCCGATTCCTACAGCTGCATTTTCCCGGCCAACCCAGCACCCTGACTGGGAGGACACGATCTACTCCTACTGTGTGTGTCCACAGGTCACATAACTTTATAAGTGGTTCCAAGGAGGTTGTCTGTTGGAACAGCGAATATCCAATGGCTGCCTTCACTGCCCTCATCCCGTCTCAAGATTACACAGACACAGTCCAAGAAGTCTTTCTTTGAAGAAGGCTGTTGTCTTTGGACTTGAGGTCAATGCAGACCTTATTCACTCTCCCTCTGCCCTTGGTTCAGCTGGTTGAGAGAAGAAGCCATTGGCCTGAAAGTTGTCATAGTCTTAACAAGCAAACAAGCAGGAAAGAAGCCAGTGTGTATTTTCCTCTCTCACAGTGGTGAATTAAGAGGTCCTTCTGGATCTCCGTTGGTGGGGTGGATGTGGTATTGGGAAGGATGAATGTTCGTCAAGACTGTGGGGGTCACTGAGATTTCATGGTTTCTGTAGGTAGGGTGTGTGTGTGTGTGTGTGTGTGTGTGTGTGTGTGTGTGTTCATTTTTGCAGATTATCACAGCCCGATGCAGTTCCCCAAGATCTGAAAGAAGCCAAGACAACCCATCCCTGCCCAAACACCAGTGTCCCCAGAGTTCAGCAATTTCATGGTTTTCCAGAACTCAAATCTAGGATATGAAATGCTTCAGTTTCTGACCCTTGGCAATTCTAAGACATCCATTGTTATTTCTGGCCCGGGACTGACCCCAGTGTTCATTCATTCAGCTAATACTGTGGTAGGCAAGGAAGAGGCAGTGAGGAAGACAATCCATGTGTCAAAATTGGCCTTTGAAAAACAGAATTGATGACTAGATTCAAATCCTCCATAGGAACTGAGGACATGATGCTCTCTTTCAAAGTAATTTATTTGCAGACTTTACAAAGCATAAAGATCAAATATACGCCCATAAGCATGCAGTGCCGACTAGTTCTAGAAGAAATGGCAAAGGAAAAAACTTGTATTTCCCCACCCTCCTTTTTAGCAACCTTTTTACCACTTTTTAATGATTGCCCTGAACCAGATGTTCCATGCTTTTAGGACACCATCTTCCAACAGGGAAACAGAGCTATGCAATAAATTAATTCAAAGGAAAAGAAACAGGACTGTGTTGTAATGTTTTATGCTGCCCAGAAGCAATGCATTGAAAACATTTAAAAACACAACTTCTAAAGAAGGAGACACTTTTTAGAAGCAAGTTTCTTTTTTGGTGGAGGTGGGGTGGGGGTGGATCATATAAGAGCTAGCAATCACGGATAATTGCAGTACAGATATTTCCTAAATTCCCCTCCCTGCTAATCACCTTAGTGTCAAACTCAGCTTTCTGCAGGCTCGCCCCTGACCTTCGTTGTCTAAGAGAGGGACCTAGAAGTCGTGCTACTTTTTGTTACCCGGTGAGTTTGGGAGTCACTGGCTGAGGTAATCACCTACTCTGCGTCCACACAAAGCTGAAGGTGCATGGAGCTGTGGAAAGTTGTGCTTCTTATGGTAGACCACATCTGAGTTCCATTCTTGACTTTGTTCCTAGACCCATGGCTTGAGTGAATCACTTAGCTTCCATGAGTGTTGCCGGTGAATTGGATTATTTAATAAAGACCTGGCACATAAAATATACTCCAAGTGCTCAATTAATAATAAGTATTTAATTTTTTTTCTTTTTAGATACAGCATTTTGCTGTGTTGCCTGCTGGAGCGCAGGGGCTATTCATGGGTGTGTGTAATCACCACACACTACAGCCTTGAACGCTGGCCTCAAACAATCCTCCCACTTCAGCCCCCTGAATAGTTGGGACTACAGGCACACACCACTGCACGTGGCCTGATAATTATTATTATTTTTAAGTTGGAGTCTCACTGTCACCCAGGCTGGAATACAGTGGCACAATCACAGCTCACTGTAGCCTTGACCTCCTGGACTCAGGCGATCCTTCTGCCTCAGCCTCCCATGTAGCTGGGACTACATGCCACCACCTTCAGCTAATTTTGTGGATTTTTTGTAGAGGTGAGATCATGCTATGTTGCCCAGGCTGATCACGAACTCCTGGGCTCAAGCAATCTTCTTGCCTTGGACTCCCAAAGTGCTGGGATTACAGATACACGGCCATGGCCTGATAATTCTTAACAGCAGTTGAGTTGAATAAAGAAATTGTCTTTATATCATTTAAAATGAGTGTTCAGAGTCTTTTAAAATTTTTATTTAAATGCTTTCAAGCATACATAAAAGTATAGAAGGTAATATAATAGCCCTCCATGTAGCTATTATCTATCTTCTACAAGTATCAACATATTGCCCTGCCTTCTTAGAATTCTGTTAAATTGTTTTTAGTGGCAAGAAATGTAATCATTCCTGTAGTAAACTATGCCTGGTATTTTTTCAGTCATCTGAAAGATGATGCTACCTTTTTGAGGAAGGGAAAATAACACACTAGGATAAATAACAGTTATGCGGCAGTGACTTCCTCTCAGCCAAAGTTCTGACTGTCCAAAATCCATCCCACTTCAGCTCTTAGGTCTGCATGCTGTGTCCACAAACAAGTCCACTGCCTGGACCAGGTAGCTCTAATAGCAGTGATGATGTACACTGTAGGGTCAACTCCAACACATGCATTTTCAAGAAGATGAGAGGCATTGTGCTCGTCTGAGCACAGGAACAAGAGCTGGAAAACCACACAATAGATTCAGGTCCAGCCCATCCCTCCAGCCACTGCATGGTTGTGTGCCGAAACCTGTGTGACCGAGAGGCACCCCCAGAGTGAGGAAACTGCTGATGAAGCTGAAATCTCTAGCCTGATGTGCTGGGTCAAAAGTCTGCCATTCGAGAGAACGAAGGACATTCATCTGTGACTTCTCTCTTCCCAGCAGACCTTGGTACATTGACCCGGTGACATTGGTCCTTGCCTTTGGCTGTTTCTAAGGTTCACTGTTTTTTTGGTTTTTTTTTTTTTTTTTTTGAGTTGGAGTCTCACTCTGTCACCCAGACTGGAGTGCAGTGGTTGCTCCCGGCCACCGCAGCCTCGACCTGCTGGGCTCCGGTGATCCTTCTGCCTCAGCCTTCCGAGTAGCTGGAATTACAGGCATGCGCTACCATGCCTGGCTAATTTTTTGATTTTATTGTAGAGATGAGGTCTCGCCTGCCCAGGCGGGTCTCAAACCTGCGGGTTTGGGCAATCCACTCACCTCAGCCTCCCAAAGGCGCGCGATTACAGGCTGAGCCACCAAGCCTGGTGGTTCACTGTTCTTAAATCATCACTCCAACGTACTAAGAATCCCAGTGAGTACTCACAGGTCCTGGTATTTTTTTATTCATAAGTTCATCATTGAATGGAAAACAGATCACCCTCATAAAGAATGACCCCAGCCTAAACGAAATATGAAAAGGAGGAAAGAAACACACATTCACCAGCACAGTTCAGAGTTCAGCTCTGTTGACTGTTCAGAACAGAAATAAGGATTCAAGCTGGGCTTGGTGGCTCAGCCTGTGATCCCAGCACTTTGGGAGGCTGAGGTGAGAGGGTGAGAGGATTGCCTGAGCCCGCGGGTTCGAGACCCGCCTGGGCAACTT
>NW_007258691.1:581599-594448 GCF_000164805.1 Carlito syrichta
GCCGAAGCCCAGCAGGTCGAGGCTGCAGTGGCCGGGAGTGGCCACTGCACTCCAGTCTGGGTGACAGAGTGAGACTCCAACTCAAAAACAAACAAACAAACAAACAAACAAAAAAGAAATAAGAATTCATCACTATCCATTCTTAGATCCAGGACCAAAAACACTCCTCTGGGACATGTGCTGTGGGAAAGGGCATGTTGCAGGGGGTCTGGGGCACTCGCCAAAGCCTCAGGAAGGCAAGGACTGATGAAAAGACGGTGGCTGGAGGGCTCAAGTTAGTGGCATGTGCTTGGGTTTGTTGTCTTGTTCTTATGCTCCAGAATTCACTGGAAAATCTCACAGACACCTGATCCCCAACCCCCTCCACAATTGCCCAGGGTCTCTGATGGGACAGTTTTCCCATGGTGACAGGCAGCTCACTGTGACACTAACCAGAGCACTGGACACTGTGAAATTGCCCCAGAGCACTGGCCGCTGTGAAACTGACCTGGGGCACTGGCTGCCACAGACTCACATTCCTGCCAGTCGCTCGCCTGCCAGCCCAGCTCCCTCCCTGGACGCTGGTAATCCCTGCAACAATACCCTGTGCCTGCAAAGTGCTGGCACTTATCTCCCAGAGCCAGACCTGGAACTCTGTCTTGTTACTTTTTGTCACACCCGGCATCTGACGCACCGGAACACCTCAGAGGACAGAGAGGTCAAAAAGGTGTCTATTTTCACTTCACCAACCAAAACCTGCTAATGGTGATCTGAGGCAGGGAGTGGGGGAAGGGGGGAGTCAAGGAAGGAGACGGGAAGGGTGGGCAGTCGGCCACAAGCTTGGAGTCTCAAATAAGCCAGAGGTCCAGCTCATTTACATAACCTTAAACTCAAAACACTCCCCACTTGTTAGGATGTTTTCCCTTTCTTAGGATCAGGTTTTGGTAAGGAGGGGCAACAAATTGGTCAAAAAGGAGTTTTCCTTTAAACTGTGTAACGGGAATCCCACAGCAATGTCATGTCTTGCCTTGACAATCTTCAAAGCCCTGTAGGTTGAGTTCACTTTACAATTTGTGTTACAATCATGACAACATAGCTTTCTCTCATTCCTTCAACTTTAAAGTTGTTTTATCCACTATAAGTCATCTCATCGAAATATCTAGGTTCTTCCCAAGTGAAGGGAAGCATTGGGCAAATGGGGGAGAGAAATTTAACCATTAAACTCCACTCTCCTCCAGCCCTACCTGTGGCCACCAGGACCTAGCCCAGAGGGTCTTCCATGCCCTACTTAGCATAGCGGGCACTGTCATGGCAAACAACTCACTGGGGGCAACGCAAGCTTCTACCCGAAGGACCTGATAAGTGCCCACATCCGCTGACTGTCCGTGATTTCTTGGAAAATAAATGCCTCCCTGGGGTAACTTTTTGTTCCATCTGTGTGAATGAAGCTCACCAATCCTGGAAACTGTTTGCCCACATAGGTCATTCCTTCCTTGAGGGGGTCTGAATAAAGAACTGGAGAAAAGGGCTGTCTCCCTCCTGGGCCACCTGGATCTCCTTAGCCTCGTGCCTTTGTTCAGTTGGTGTTGACATCAGGTTAATTACATGGTCCTGTGTTTACGCACAGGCCTCCAGAAAGGCTAGCAGTGAACTGTGTGGATGGAGGCTGGGTGTAAAACTCATTTCATTAAATTGCCCTTGTGTCTGAAATAGCTGTTTTTCTTTTTTGAGACAGTCTCTTTCTGGCACCCAGACTGGAGTGTAGTGGCATGATCATGGCTCACTGCAGCCTCAATCTCCAGGGTTCAGGCACTCCTTCTACTTCAGCCTCCTGAATAGCTGGCACTAAAGGTGTATGCTATCACACTCAGCTATTTTTTTTTTTTTTAGAGATTGGGCCTAGCTATGTTGCCCAGGCTGTTCGCAAACACCTGACCTCAAGAGATCTTCTTGCCTCAGCCTCCAAAAGTGCTGGGATCACAGGCATGAGCCACAGGTGCCCGGCTTGAAATGGACTTTTCAAACATTGACTGGCAGATGATTCACACACATCCCCAGGAGACAGCCACAGAGCATCATCCTCACTTTGTCAACAAAGAAACGGGCACAAGTTGGCAGCTGCCGTTCCAGGACCATACAGCAAGCATGTCAGCCACAGGGCTAAATGGTACTCTTAGAACCAGGTGTGTATCCTCTGCTCCCACGCTGGGCAGCTCCGCTGCCTCTGGACAGCATGTACTCTTGGGGTATCTTGCAAACTTGACATGGAACAATCATTCAAATACATTTTTAAAATGCAGCCCTGGTTGAGTGCTAGCACCTTAGTGCCCTGAAAGCTCCAGCTCTGGGTCAGGATTTTTGAGGTTCAGTCTTTCACCCAATATGCAAATAAAGCTTCACAAGGGTGGGGAGTGCTGATATTTTCATGGCTGCTGTCTCTCCAGTGTCTATTGCACAGCCTGGAGTGCAGTGACACCATCGCAGCTCATTGCAGCCTCAACCTCCTAGGCTCCAGGGATCCTGCCACCTCAGCCTCCCAAGTAGCTGGGACTACAGGTGGGCAACTAAAAAAATTTAATTTAAAAAAAATTTTTCATAGAGGCGAGGTCTCACCATGTTGCACAGACTGGTCTCGAAATCCTGGGCTCAAGTGATTTTCCTGCCTTGGCTTCCCAAAGGCGTGAGCCACCATGCCCCACTGCTGAATGAATCTTGACTCTTTGTCTTTGGGGCTAATCGCTGTGTCTTGACTGGCTGGTGCCTTTGTGAGTCCTGGTTCCTCTCCTTTCCCACCTCAGTGAGAAAGACATTTCAATAGGCTTGTGAATGAGCTTCTTTGAAGAATCACAGATCAGATCTAGAGAAGCCTCTATGCCACAAAGGGCAAATATATAGAGGTCGGATGATTTGTTCACGCTCCTCACCTGGGGCAAAATCTCAGATCTCCTGACCTAATACCCCACAATGACTTTTTCAACAGAGTTTCACCTCAGGGTTGGGTTATAGCCATAGCCCCTCTGCTGTCCACAGGTCCTGGGCTGGACAGTTACATAGAGGTTTAGTCACGACAGAGAAAGCCCGCCCTCACCATTGTGCCTTCAGCCCTGGAAGACTGAGTTGATACACAGGTTACTGTTAGGGCATCCTTCAAAGGGTGGACATTTTGAAGGCTCTAAGTCAGGGTTGGTAAAAAGAGATTTTCTAAGGGGTATTTTGTTTCAGAAACAACCCCGGGGGAACAGAAACCCCAACAGGCCACACGCTGGGAAAGTGTGTTTTTCTCTACCATTTCCTTCAAGTGACTTAAGTTAGTTGTGGGAAAATTTCTATTGCCTGAACAGAAAATTTAAGGCAGGCCGGTGGTTGTTTGATAACCTGTAAGGAATTATATTGGTGGATCTTCCATGAGACAGAATTCTAGCATTACCTCTTTTCAGATCATGTATGTTTCTTAAATTCAACTATGGCGTTCATTTTTCTTTGAAGAGTATTTTACAAAAGGAAAATATATGCTACGTAAAGGGGAAGTATCCAGAACCTTCAATTTTGGTGCCTTTCACTAAGGGTTAATATTTGGAAGTTTCTAGTTCTAGAGCTTAGGCCTGAGAAGAAACCCCTTGGACTCAGAAGTTTTCCTGAACCTGGTGCTGTGGGTCTGTCCCGCACAGGATAACCCAGTCCTGCCACATTCTTCCACAGAGTCAGAAGTTCACGCAGGTCCCTGGGCTCACTGAGATTAGAGCAGAAAACTCTATGAAAGGTTACTGAGAATGAATTCCCTGGAGGTGGTATGTCTGACCAGGACGAAGCAGAGTCTTGTGATGCTGCTTTCTCTATGTCTTCAGATCTGGCAGACCATTCCAGGGGGGTCTTGCAAATTTCTTGATAGGGGTATTTAGGGATGGTAATCCAGTGGGAAGTGGAGACCAGCTAGACTTTGAAGCTGCACTTTCACAGAACTTTATAAAAGCTTGAGAAGACATCAGTGGTTCATATGAAGAATTGGGAAGATAACTTTAATGGGGATAAAGTGGGTCTGAAGTGCCAAAAGCCACCCTTTGGCATGGTACTGATGTCTGAAAGCAGAGATGCAATTTCCATGTAAGAAACTGAGCGGCAGACTTCTCGAAAAATTTCAAGAAATGCACAGTCGTCAGCAACGAAGAGGAACCTGCTTCAGGTAGTTAATGAATCAAGACTGAGAAATATTTTCCAGTGGGAAAGTTCGCATGGTGCCCCTTGTATCTCCCAGAATATATAACGTCTAGAAAGTTCAAATGACATTTTCATGTCTTCCTGGTGTCAAGCCAGTGAAGGGGTGGCATGAAATGTTTATACCAACAGTCATTACCAAAGTTTCCCATAGGGCTGAATCCAATTAATTAGGCCTAGCCAAACCTGCCAGCCCCACCCAGGTCCCAGCTGAATAACTCTTACAGGATTTAGAAACACCCCTTCGACAAACACTCATTTATCACTACCAGCATTCGGTGAATCACTCTGCTGCAGATACCACCTGGCAGATACTGCCTGACAGAACTTCCTTAAAACAGTGCTTCATGGAGTCAGAGTCAAAGGCCTGTGCTTTGTTTTGCATTTTAAAATGTTGTTCTGGCCAGGCAGCACGGTGGCTCAAGCCTGTAATCCCAGCACTTTGGGAGGCTGAGGTGAGAGGATTGCCTGAGCTCAGGGGTTTGAGACCAGCCTGGGCAACTTGATGAGACCTCGTCTCTACAATAAATCAAAAAATTAGCCGGGCATGGTGGCGTGTGCCTGTAGTTCCAGCTACTTGGAAGGCTGAGAAAGAAGGATCGCCTGAGCCCAGCAGGTCAAGGCTGCAGTGGCCGTGAGCAGCGTGTGCACTCTGGCCTGGGCAACAGAGTGAGACTCCAACTCAAAAAAAAAAAAAAAGTTTTTCAAACCACCTTAAAAATATTAATTTATATTTCATCTTGGCCTATAGTTTGCTCAGAACCAAGAAAAATGTGGTTTATTTTTCTTTATCCCCAAGTCAAAGGAGTGGATGGTTTCTATAGTTTCTACCAATATCATTTGTTTTCCTTGAAATTGATGGAAGTCTCATTTTCTCCCCAAAGCTGTAGAATATTCCTGGAATGTATTAGAAAATCCTCTGAGCCCGAATCTTTGCGTCTTTCTTGGAGGTTTTTGGAAAGTCATTCCAGAGCAAACCTGGGTACCCAGGTTACCTTTGGACCTAGGGTTTCATTCAGCACAGGTTTATTGAATCCTGATTCGTGCCAGGTACTGCTCAGTATAGTGGGAAAACAACATCGATGCTTCCTGCTTTCCCAAGGCTTACATCCCAGTGGAGGGTGGCTGGGCAGGGGAGGAAGTAAGCAAATAGAAAAGCAAAGTTATTGCTGCTGGTGACAAGTGATAGTAAGACAACACAAAGGATAATGGCCTGGAGAGTGACTGGGATGTGTATGGAGGAGGTCAGGGAAGGCTTGCTGAAGGTGGCATTTGAGTTGAGACCTGAATGATAGTATTATGCTCATCATGTCACATTCTGTTAGATATACTTTCTATGTTTAAAGCAATTCCACAAACACATACACTCAAATAGAATAAAGAAGATTGATTAGGACATGATTGTCCTCTCATACTTTTTTTGTTTTCGGTGGGGAGAGGTATTTAGGGAATGCTGGTGAGTTGGTTTAATCTCTAAGGTGGGCAAAATTGCAATATCTATCCAAATGTATGTATGTATGTATGTATTTAATAGAGATAGGTTCTCACTATGTTGCCCAGGCTGGTCTCGAACTCCTGAACTCAAGTGATCCTCATGCCTTGGCCTCCCAAAGTATTGGGATTATGGGCATGAACCATACCACACCTGGTTATTTCGTCCAAATTTAAAAAGGACTAGTCTTTGTTTTTATTTTATTTTTATGAGTTATTACTATTTTAAAATTTATTTTAAAGATGTAGAGTACAATTCAGGATTAGGTATACAAGTGGGCATCATACAGGTAAAGTTTGGGCCTCCCTCTGGTCCCCACTTTGCCTGGTTTGAGATCAGGTACCCTTATTGATGTTGTGTTTCTCCCCCCACCTCCCATCCCAGCAGTATCCCACTACCGCCAAACCCTTTCTTATAGTGTTATGGTAAATGTTTAGGATCCACTTAGGAGTGAGAACACGTGGTACTCTGTTCTTTGTTTCTGTGATAGATCACTGAGTGTTATTGACTCTAAATTCATCCAAATTGCTGTGAAGTCCATGTTTGCCCTTCTTTATGGTTATGTAATATTACATTGTGTATATGTACCACATTTTTTTTTAATCCAGTCCAGTTTTGATGGGCAGCACCGTTGGTTCCATGCTTTTGGTCTTGTGAATAGTACTGCAGTAAACATGCGTGGGCAGGTATCCTTTTTGGAGAATGCTTTGTGTTCCTCTGGGTATATTCCCAGAAGGGGGATTGTTGGCTCATATGGAAGGTTAATTTTTAGTTCTTTTAGAAATCGCCACACTGTTTTCCACGGAGGTTGAACTAGTTTGCATTCCCACCTGCCGTGTAGAAGCATTCCCTTTGCTCTGCTTCCTCATCAGCATCTGTTGTTTGTTTGATTAATGATGACCATTCTTACTGGGGTTAGGTGGTATCTCAATGTGGTTTTGATTTGCATTTCTCTGATGATAGTGACACCGAGCACTTTTTCATTTGTCTGTTGGCTACCCGTATATTTTCTTTTGAGAAGTGTCTATTCATGTCTTTTGCCCACTTTTTAATGGGGCTGTTTATTTTTTTATGGACTATCCTTTGATCCCACTTCTAAGAATTTAGCCTATAGAAATGACAGTCCATATGCATGAAGATGTATGTACGAGGATATTCACCATGGCATAATTTGTAGCAGCAACACACTAGGAACAGCACAAAAGTTCCTCAGCAGGGGATTGATCAAGGAAATTATGGAACGTCCATATGAGAGAACACTTTGCAGCCATCAGAATGAATGAAGTTGAGCTCCAAGACAACTTGTTAAAAAAAAAAACATGAAAAGATATATATGCACATATCATCTTTGAAAAAATATATATGCACATATTATCTTTGAAAAAGACATAGGACATATAAAAACTGATAGCGATTTTTGCCTCAGTAGGGGCTAGGGGAGAATTAGAAAAACTCTATATATTCTTGTGTAACTTTCATGGGTTTTTTTTGGTTTTTTTTTTTTGAGTTGGAGTCTCACTCTGTCGCCCAGACTGGAGTGCAGTGGCCGCTCCTGGCCACCGCAGCTTCGACCTGCTGGGCTCCGGCGATCTTTCCGCCTAAGCCTTCCGAGTAACTGGAACTACAGGCGCGTGCTACCACGCCCGGCTGATTTTGATTTTTATTGTAGAGATGAGGTCTCGCCAAGTTGCCCAGGCAGTTCTCGAACCCGCGGGCTCAGGCAATCCACTCACCTCAACCTCCCAAAGTGCTGGGATTACAGGCTGAGCCACCAAGCCTGGCTCAACTTTCATGTTTTTACTTGTGCATGTATTAGCTATTTAAATAAGAAGATGTTTTGAAAAAATAAAGCATTGCAGTACAAATCATTATATATATATATGTATATATATATATGGATGTATAACTTTCATACAAAGTTCTTTTCATGTGTACTTATATAGCACAGTTCCAGCTGGAATGAATCTTAAATGTTAAAAGTGGAAACACTCCTAAAATCAGTTGTGTCCTCCCGTTCTTGCCTGGCCCAGCATATGGGCATTTCTAGATCAAGTATAGGACACGTTGCAGGAAAGGCATTTTTCTCTGAGGATGGATATCTTCTTTGGATGGCAGTGAATCATTTCTGATCCATTGAAAGATTTGAACACTGAACCTGACCAATGCTCATACAGAGAATTGGAAAGACTTTTTAAAAACACAACTTTCGGATTGGCCACAGTGGCTCATTCTTGTAATCCCAGCACTTTGGGAGGCCGAGGTGGGAGGATTGCTTGAGCTCGGTTGTTCGAGACCAGCCTGGGCAATATAGTGAGACCTTATCTCTACAAAAATAAAGAAAAAAAAATTAGCTGGGTGTGGTGATGCACACCTATAGTCCCAGCTACTCAGGAGGCTGAGGTGGAAGGATTGCCTGAGCCCAGGAGGTCAAGGCTGTGGTGAGTCATGATCTGTCCTACTGCACCCCAGTTTCAAAAGAAACAAAAACAAAAAAACCTCCACTACTTTCCATTATATGTATGATATTATAATTTTTCCTTTTCTAGTTGGAACAGACCTTGGTTTCTAAGAGTAAACTTGCCCAGCAGGAATGTTTTTCTCAACTCTCACAGCTATTTCATGTGCTGAGCCATTTATGATTATGGACTGATAGATAGTCTTTGGTTCCCAGTAAAATTTTAAGAAATACAATGGAAATCAAATGTTTTTCAGATGTCTGTATTTTGAGCACAGTCTGTGGCTTCCTACATAAGGCTGCGCCAGGGAAGGACAGCAAATAATACGTGTCACCTCCACTCCTCATGGGAATAAAATCTGCCCGGTGTTAAATAAAGCATCTGTGCATATAAAAGTTTTATTTAAAAGAAAATTTGCAGCTGGGCTCGGTGGCTCAGCCTGTAATCCTGCACCTTTGGGAGGCTGAGGTGAGTGGATTGCCTGAGCCCGCGGGTTCAAGACCCGCCTGGGCAGCGAGACCTCATCTCTACAATAAATAAAAAAATCAGCCAGGCGTGGTAGCGCATGCCTGTAATTCCGGCTACTTGGAAGGCTGAAGCGGAAGGATCGCCGGAGCCCAGCAGGTCGAGGCTGCGGTGGCTGGGAGCGGCCACTGCACTCCAGTGTGGGCGACAGAGTGAGACTCCAACTCAAAAAAAAAAAAAAAAAAAGAAAAAGAAAAAAAAAAGAAAATTTGCCATCAATAGTCTGAAATACGCATGGAAATGACATTCAGTTTCTATTTTTAAAATGCATGAAATATGCATCCAGTGGAAGGAATCGTGAGGAATGAACTTGCCTGTAGTCAAAATTTCCAGCAGCTACAATGTAGATGTGAGAATTCACATAGGGGCAGAGCTTGGGGAACCAGCAGAGTGGCCTCCTGTTTGAGTCCCCATGGGGCTGCAGGAAGGAGAAATGGCTCGTTAGAGAACGCCATGGCAACACCCCAGAGCGCAGCTGCATGTGGGGCTGAGTCAGAGAGCACAACCTGACCAAGGAGGGGTGGACAGGACAGAAACTGTGACTTAGCCACGCGTGGATGGTGGCCCTGAATGCTCTATCCGAGAATTGGAGGCTAGCAGTTGTGGCAGAGTCCACCCACTCCATGAAGCTGGGTGCAAACGAAGGGTGTTTCCAATCGCCAGCTCTCAGGCCAGTGGTCTTCCACTGCATCATGAGGCCCAGAAAGAAAGCCAGAGGACTATTGTACAAGGTCTTTTCAGAAGCAGGCCTGTTATCTGTGCCCACAGATCCTGACTGTAGAAGAGGAAGTTATTAAAGAGCAGGTCACTGAAGGGGGCTGGGCTGACTCTGGATTGGGGTCCCTGGTCCTCTAGATCAGGTTTCAAGGAGGGCTTTGTTTTTGTGGCCCTTGACATCACACCCTCTAGTATTCTTGGGGGTAGGGAGGACAGGGGTGTGGTGTGGGCACTGGGTAGTGGAGGTGTGGAGAGAAAATCCTGAGAGAGAGAGAGAGAGAGAGAGAGAGAGAGAGAGAAGAATTCAGATACACTCTAGAACTCAAGACTCTGAAAGTGGATCCTTCTTAGGAGAGATTGGTCTATATGGTCAGCAAACATATCCAAGAGTTCTAAGGAGGTCCATGTGACAAGTGAATTTTCCTGAATCTGAACTTGTGTTTTCCATCTTCTATTTTTGAGATCCCTCTTGGGAATCACTGGAATCAGGGGACTTTCAGTGGGAGTTACTGGAATTAGAAGACTTTTTTTTTTTTTTTTTGAGTTGGAGTCTCCTCGGTTGCCCAGACTGGAGTGCAGTGGCCGCTCCTGGCCACTGCAGCCTCGACTTGCTGGGCTCTGGTGATTCTTCCGCCTCAGCCTTCCGAGTAGCCGGAATTACAGGTGCGAGCTACCATGCCCGGCTGATTTTTGATTTATTGTAGAGATGAGGTCTCGCTGCCCAGGTGGGTCTCGAACCCGCGGGCTCAGGCAATCCACTCACCTCAGCCTCCCAAAGCGCGGGATTACAGGCTGAGCCACCGAGCCCGGCAGAAGACTTTTTTTAATGAAGCTTATTATGTCTCTAAGACCAAGGTCTTGACTATAAATTATTCAAACTATAGAATTACAACTTCTTAGAATTACAGAGTGGGAAGGGACAGTAAAGATCCGACCCACTTATTTTACAGATGAGGAAACTGAGACCTAGAGGGGTTAAGTGACTTGGTTGAAATGCTCAGAAAAGCTAGGACTAGAATACTAGCTTTCTTCCTCCAAGAAGAGTCCCTTACTACTTGAAAAGTAACATTAATGTCCCACTTACACATTCTGCTCACACTTTATTCATTTTACTTCAGACTGTGTGGTCCAATCACTGTCGCAAAGAGAACTGAATATGTTGACTCAGCAGGAATTTCCAGGGTTGGGGGGGATGGGGGGGGGAGAGAGAGAGAGAGAGAGAGACTGACTGTATAAAGGTCTACAAAGTTTAATGTGATCAAAGGAATCTTAACTGACAAATAATGCCCAGATTTAAAACCACTTGAGACAGATAAGCTGACCCCAGCTCAAACATATGAAATACAGAAGACAGAGCTAACCTTTGTCTTCCGGGGGGCACCCTGGCTGCGTACAGCCTACCTATCATCAGCTGACTGATATCTAGATTTGGTCTAGGATTCTTCATTTAATTACTACAGGCAATACTCATGTGGCACCAAGGGAAAAGAAATTTGGCAACTTCCAGTTCAATACATCTAAACAAACCACATAATTTGGCTTCAAGTTGATTGTTTTACCAAGACTTTCCAGTTTGGCAGTCTATCCTGATCAAATCAACTACAAATTATTGTCACTCTAGCTATGTGTGAAAAAAACCCACAGTTTTAAAAAAATCTGGTGCCTTACCTGACCTGTCCTCAGGTCACGTCTCCTGGTCACTCTACTGAGGAAGAGTGGTTTCCTGCCTCTTTCTCCCCGGGTGGGTCTGTGACACACAGTGACACATTGGGGGAATGTATGCGGCTTTACATCTTTGTGTCTATCTTAGCTGATCTTAAATTAACCTCATTCCTTAAGAATGGGTCCCAAGCCGGGCTCAGTGGCTCAGCCTGTAATCCCACGCCTTTGGGAGGCTGAGGTGAGTGGATTGCCTAAGCCCGCGGGTTCAAGACCCGCCTGGGCAGCGAGACCTCATTCTACAATAAATCAAAAAATCAGCCGGGTGTGGTAGCGCATGCCTGTAATTCCGGCTACTTGGAAGGCTGAGGCCGAAGGATCGCCAGAGTTCAGCAGGTCGAGGCTGCGGTGGCCGGGAGCGGCCACTGCACTCCAGTCTGGGTGACAGTGAGACTCCAACTCAAAAAAAAAAAAAAAAAAAAAAAAGATGAGTTATAATTCTTTATTTTATGAAAATACACATCTCAAGTTGCTGAGCATTTTTCCCCTGATGACAAGTTTGTTGACTCTCAGTGACCTAGAAGATATTGTGTGTCGGGGGGTGCGGGTAGGGACAATTTAAACTGTCTTTTCAAGGTAAAAGGAGATTTTAAAATAATGAGTGAGAAAAGCTTATGTATTTCACAAGAAACCTACTATGGAGGGAGTATTTTGAAAAATAACATTTTCTTTCCATTTTATGTGATTCTGCTTCATAAAAAAGTGTTATTGCATAAAAATATTCATTTACATCTGCACGCTTAGAAACACTTGGAAGCAGAACTGTCCTGTTTCAAAGCTATCTAAACAAAGAGTTTCAGTGGAATATGGAGCCATATATTTAAAATATAAAAATACACCTTTTTACTAGTTTGCAAGAATAACTGATTAACATCTGGAAATACAAATATTTGCTAGCTGAATTTCAACAGAAACCTTTACTCAAGGAGATTAAGTATGAAAAATGAGTATCATGATTTAGTAAACTCATCTGGTAATGGACTTCTTCCATTTAGATGTATCCTTTTGATATCCTCTTTCTAGCTACTATTATTGATCTTTTTTAGCAAGAACAAAAAATATTTTGTGTACATTTAATAATATATAAAAAATACACTAAGCCGGGCTTGGTGGCTCAGCCTGTAATCCCGAGCCTTTGGGAGGCTGAGGTGAGTGGATTGCCTGAGCCTGTGGGTTCGAGACCCGCCTGGGCAAATTGGCGAGACCTCATCTCTACAATAAATAAAAAATTAGCCAGGCATGGTAGTGCCTGCCTGTAATTCCAGCTACTCGGAAGGCTGAGGCAGAAGGATCGCCGGAGCCCAGCAGGTTGAGGCTGCAGTGGCCGGGAGCATACCACTGCCCTCCAACCTGAGTGACAGAGTGAGACTCCAACCAAAAAAAAAAAAAGAAAAAAAGGAAAAAATACACTTCTTTTTTTAAAAAAAGTATCCTTTATTTTACAAAAATTATTAATCTTTCTTAATTTATTTCTATTTTATGTCTATTTTATAATGTATGTGATTTATTGGTGGAGGAGTTACATATGTTCAATAAATATCAGTAAATATACTGTACCTAAATATCTCTAAGTTGTCCAGCCTTCTAGGGTCACCCTTTTCTTTAATATCTCAAGGCAATAACTCTTCCCATACCACTTTATTATGGGAAGGCCACCGTATGCCCCTGAATTTTTGTAGAAGGTGCTGTCTTAGTACATTCGGGCTGCTATACCAAATTACCATTGAAACTTTTTTTTTTTTTTTTTTT
>NW_007258691.1:594570-599075 GCF_000164805.1 Carlito syrichta
TCACCTCAGCCTCCCAAAGGCGTGGGATTACAGGCTGAGCCACCGAGCCCGGCTTACCACAGAAATTTATCTCTTACAGTTCTGAAGGCTGGGAAGTCCTAGATTAAGGTGCTGGCAGACTTGATGAGGCCCATTTCCTAGTTCATAGGACAGCCATTGTCTTGTCGTGTCTTCACATGGCAGAAGGGAAGAGGAAACTGTCTTAGGTATCTTTTATTTATTTATTTATTTATTTTGAGCTAGAGTCTCACTTTGACCCCTAGGCTGGAGTTCAGTGGTGTGATCACAGCTCACTGCAGCCTCGACCTCCTGGGCACAGGTGATCCTTCCACCTCAGCCTTTCCAGGAAACTGGGACTCCAGGCACTGGGTACCATGCCTAGCTACTTTTCTAAATTTTTGCAGGGATAAGGTCTTGCTGTGTTGCCTAGGCTGGTCTTGAACTTTTAAGTTCAAGCAGTCCTCTTGCCTCATCCTCCCAAAGTGCTGGGACTACAGGTGTAAGCCACTGCAGCCAGCCAACCTCTGGAGTCTCTTTGATAAGGACACATCCCACTAATGAGTGTTCTGCCCTCATAATGGAATCACATTCCAAAGGCTCCACCTCCTAATACCATCATACTAGGGATTTCAAAATTTGCATTTTGGGAGGCCATAAACATTTGGTCTAGAGCAGTGCTTAAATTCTTCTGGTATTTACATTTCCCTGGTTGCCCAATGTCCCTCTCCTGGCTCAGTTCCACCACCTGCAGGTTTCTGTCTATCCCTTATCCACATGGCCCCAAGAGAGTCTGTTGAAAGACTTCAGACTTGTGAATAACACAAGCTCAGTAAACACGGCTCAGAACTGGAAAGAACACAAAATTTAGGCATCAAACAATGCCCTTCCTAAGTTCGTGGACTGCTGCCCATTGCTGGGAATGTCTTGCTGATTCTGTCCAGCGTTGGGCCTGACCTGTCTCTCTGCTGCTAGTACTAGTCTTTTCCTTCAGAAACATCCTGCCTTTTTAGATGTTCCCTGAATTCAGGGTCCAGCCCCCAGTTTCTCAGACTATTACAGGCTACTCTGCTGTGCTAAGGCCCTGGGTACAGCTGCAGTCTGGGCACTAACCTTCCCCGGGTGTGTCATTCATGCTGACAAGTGGGTCATGCTTGCTAGAGTTATATGGTAAGGTAGACTAAGACCCTTTCCATCATAGGGGGTAGATGCAAATACTTCACTTTCAATATCTAGAAGCCCATTCACAGGGCTTCCTTAAAAAAACATCATCCACTGTAGGTCACTATCTCTCCCTAAACAAACAACTAATAAAAGCTTTTGACTCCAGTGTTATCAGATTGTATTTTTAGGCAGGGATCAAGGTCAAAATTTGTGTACTTTCCTTCTACCCCTTCTACAAGAGTCTCCATGGTAGAGCAGAAGCGATAAAAGCTTTATTACCTCCTCCCTTTCACTTTCTAAATCAAGCCCGAGGCATTTAGACTTCTCCTTTTTACCACCGCCACTATCAATAGCAACAATACTGTTATCACCTCAGCACCATCATGACCTGCATGACTACCCTGGTCACGGACATCACCCCATTCCCTACCATCACAGCCACTACCATCACCACAGCACCACCTACATGACCACTATTCAGTTGACCCTTAAGCAACATGGTTTGAACTATGCAGGTCTGCTTGTGTGCTGATTTTCTTCTGCTTCTGCTGCCCCTGAGACAGCAAGACCAAGCCCTCCTCTCCTTCCTCCTCCTCAGCCTATTCAGTGTGAAGATGATAAGGACGAAGACATTTATGATGATCCACTTCCACTTAACAAATAGTAAATATATTTTCTCTTCCCTGTCATTTTCTTTCTATTCTTTTCTTTTCCTTTTTTTTTTGAGTTGGAATCTCACTCCATCACCACAGAGTGCAGTGGCATGCTCATGGCCACCCCAGCGTCGACCTGCTGGGCTCAGGCAATCCTTCCACCTCAGCCTTACAAGTAGCCAGAATCATAGGTGCATACTACCACACCTGGCTAATTTTTTTATTTATTATAAAGATGAGATCTCGCCAAGTTGCCCAGGCTGGTCTTGAACCTATGGGCTCAGGCAATCCTCTCACCTTGGCCTCACAAAGTGCTGTATCATTTTCTTCATAACATTTTCTTTTCTTTTGCTTCCTTGATTATAAAAATACTGAATACGATACATGTAACAGGCAAAATATGGTTCCTCAACTCTACATTATCAGGGAGGATTCCAGTCAATGGTAGGCTATAAGTAGTTAAGTTTCTGGGGAGTTAAAAGTTGTTTGTGAATTTTATTTTATGTTTATTTTTATTTTTTGAGTTGATGTCTTATTCTTCACCTAGGCTAGAATGGCATGCTCATGGCCACCGCAGCCTCGACCCACTGAGCTCAGGCGATTCTTCCGCCTCAGTCTTCCAAGTAGCTGGAACTACAGGCGCGCACTACCACACCCAGCTTATTTTTTTGATTTATTGTAGAGGTGAGGTTTCACCAAGTTGCCCAGGCTGGACTCAAACCCCTGAGCTCAGGCAATCCTCTCGCCTTGGCCTCCGAAAGCGTTGGGATTACAGGCTTGAGCCACCGTGCCTGGCCTATTTTTGAATTTTCTTTTTCTTTTTTTTTTTTTTTTTGAGTTGGAGTCTCACTCTGTCGCCCAGACTGGAGTGCAGTGGCCACTCCCGGCCACTGCAGCCTCGGCCTGCTGGGTTCTGGCGATCCTTCTGCCTCAGCCTTCCGAGTAGCTGGAATTATAGGCATGCGCCACCATGCCCGGCTGATTTTTTGATTTATTGTATAGATGAGGTCTCGCTGCCCAGGCGGGTCTCGAACCCGCAGGCTCAGGCAATTCACTCACCTCAGCCTCCCAAAGGCGCGGGATTACAGGCTGAGCCACGGAGTCCGGCTGTGGATTTTCAACTGCATGGGAGTGGGAGGCGATCCTAATCAGTTGTTCAAGGGCCAACTGAATCACCATTACTCCATCACCAACATCACAATCACCATCAGTAATGGACAATCATCATCACCCCAATAATCATGACCATTATCACCATAGGCATCGCTAGCGCCTTGCTGGCTTTTCTGAGACTCTGTGGCAATTCTATGAAAAGCTGCTAAAGTTCTCTAGACATCTTTATCTTGGGGGAGTCCAATAGACATGCCTGCCCCCTGTCTGTTTACCCTTTTCTCCATTTCTGGAGAGAAGGATAAAACAACACTCACTTCCGCGTCCTGATCTCTGGCTTCTACACAGCCCAACTACAGACTCTAACATTGGCCTCTTCAGATTTGGGACTGACCCTGAGCCTTGCTAAGCATGTGGTCATGGGTCTGCAGTATTGTTTCTATCCTTTTCATCCTGTTGTCTCCCTTTGCCTCCAGAGAAAACTCTCTGTTCCATTTCCCAGCGCCATCCAGACAACTCTTAACTTTTGAGAAAAGAGAATGGGAGTCATGGCAAGTGACCCCTTTCCTTTATTGGCTCCTTTGGGTCCTTAGCTATCCCAGGACAGAAAACTCCAAAGTCAAAAAAGTTTTCTATCCACTTGGCACCCCAGTAAGAGCTGACCGTCTTCCTCCCTTGGAGCGGGTTGGTTTCTCATCTACTTGGCCTCCTATGGGTTTCTTTAGAATCAGATCAGTGGGGACGGGCTGCCTTCGACTGGAGGTGTGTCCATGCATGAAACCTTCCTGCTTCATAATCCATCATTGCCCCCAGCATGGAAAGAACAAGCACTGTGGCATGCTTTCATAACATTGGCCACGAAGACATAGCCTTCTCAAAGACTTTCAATGTTCTTTTTGAATTGAATATGGTCCAATATAGGACAGAGAGGGAAGGGACATCAGATTTTAACAAGCAATAATGCTTTCCCTGTAGTTAGGAGAACTGCTATAATAGGCACTAGAGGCAAGAATCTGAAGCAGTACCTGAACATCTCAAGTAACCAGTCAAATCAACTAATGTTTGGCTCAATTATTCAATGGTATAGGTAACAGTAGGCGATAGTGATTCTAAGTACACATTCCAGAAACAAACCGTCTGGCTTTAAACTCAGTTCTTTTTCTATTTACTTATTGTGTGACTTGGTTAAATTCTTGGAGTCCTAATTTGTCCATCTTAATGGAGATAATAGTATCAACTTCACAGAGTTACAAGACTTAGAATAGTTCATGAATGAACCGTACTTACAACAGTGTCTGGCACCTATGAGTTCTGTTATCCAGAAATTGCTTCCATTATATGTCACTTTCGAATAATCATAACAGTAATGTTCTTGGGAGCCCATGTCTGGATAAGAAAGAACCCAGGCATCTTTTCTTTATACACACTGAGGGACTCGTACAGGGAGAGGGTCACATAGGGCACAGGGATCAGCCTGCTCTAAGAATCAACTGAGGAAGCCGGGCTCGGTGGCTCAGCCTGTAATCCCAGCACTTTGGGAGGTTGAGGTGAGTGGATTGCCTGAGCCTGCGGGTTCGAGAC
>NW_007258691.1:599095-600588 GCF_000164805.1 Carlito syrichta
CTCAGGATGGTAAGACATAAATGGAAGTCCACTAGGATGCTACTGTAAAGTTTTTTTTAACTCTTATAATATGAAAAAAAGAAAGGTCAGGTGTGGTGGCTCACGTCTGTAATCCATTTCAGAGGCTGAGATGGGAGGATTCCTTAAGCCCAGGAGTTTGAGACCAGCCTGGGCAACACAGTGAGGCCTTGTCTCTACAGAAAATTAAAAAAGAATGAGCTGGGCATGGTAGCATATGTCTGTAGCCCCAGCCATTCACTCGGGAGGCTGAGGCAGGACTGCTTGAACCCAGGAGGTTGAGGTTGCGGTAAGCTGTGACTGTGCCACTGCCCTCCAGGATGGGAGACAGAGTAAAACCCCAACAAAAAACAAAGAAAAAATGGCACTATATAAGAGTCACCCTTTCTTACATTTGAATGTTTCAAATGAGATATGGTATTTGGGGTGGCATCAGTCATTTTGTAATCATGAGGGGAGAGAGAAGAGAATCATGCAAATTCTTGGAACTGTTGTACCTTTGAATTAGCAGTCTTGGAACAACCTGGATTTCTGTTAGGAGAGATAAAGAGCTCACTGTATTAATTATAATGAATTATAATGAAGACTTTTTATGTCTCTATTTACCAAAATAATCTGGTCACTTTGACCCCCTCCGCAAGACTCTGTGGAGGAAGGTGTAATGGAGAACAAAGCTAAGCGGATGTCCATCCTTCAAAGCAAAGCTCCAAATGAGATCCTCTTCTAGGAAGCTCCTACTTATGAACACTAGGCTGTTAGGGTCGACTTAGTCTTAATAAGGTTTGAGAAAAAAGTCCCTGGATTCTAAGGGGCTAGTTAATAAATGTATTTCTAAATAGTCTGGTATTCTTCCCTATGTAAGAACAAAGGATCACCTACAGGAAGCTTGAATCTGCAAAATAAATCTACTATTAGACAACCTTAATGCTAACATTTTTCGCCCTACATCTTTTTCACTAACCATTTTTTAAAAAAAGTGATTTGTCTTCTTCCCCATCTTTCATGGGGGATCTATTGGACTGGGCTACCTGACTAACTATAGTGCTTGCCATTAATTTTAAACCATTCCTTTGAAGAAACCTTATTCTAATTGAGGTTTGTCTTTAGCATGTAGATAGATATATCACTCTTTGAAAACCCTTTATAGTCTACTCTCTTGGAATTTCACAAAACTTTAAAAATTTTCAACAAGCGTTGGGAATTTTTCACGTGTAGCGCTCTTTTGAATTACTAATTTATATTGAAACAGTTCTCTGAGAAATCTCCAATATCATTACTATGTTTACTATGTGTATCAGTGTTCTATGGCTGCTGTTACAAATTACCACAAGTTTAGTGACTTAAAAGCAACACACATTTATTCTTACACTTCTGGAGGTCAGAGTACTGAGATTGAGGTATTGGCGGGGCTGAGTTCCTCTGCAGGCTCGGTGGGAGAAGCTGTTTTCATCCTTCCTTTTTTTTTTTTTTTTTTT
>NW_007258691.1:600608-638259 GCF_000164805.1 Carlito syrichta
GGGAGTGGCCACTGCACTCCAGTCTGGGTGGCAGAGTGAGACTCCAACACACACACACACACACACACACAGAATAAACTGAGGTGCTTGTCAAAATTCAGGAGGTTTGAGGAAGGATTTGGAACCTGTTTTTCACACTCCCAGGTGGTCCTAGAAGACTCAGGGAAGTTGCAGAATGTTATACTAGGGTAACAGTTGGCAAATTATGATCTGTAGACCAAAATGTACAGTTTTTTCTTTTTCCTTTGCAAACAGAACCTCAGTCTTGTTCAGGTGTGGGTGACTACCTGCTTCATGGATCGCTCCCCTGCTTTGGTTTGTCTAAAGCACTCACAATGGTTCTGTCCCCCTCACCAGGGACTGGCTTAGGTCTGGTCTCATGATGCAACTCAGGATGGTAAGACATAAATGGAAGTCCACTAGGATGCTACTGTAAAGTTTTTTTTAACTCTTATAATATGAAAAAAAGAAAGGTCAGGTGTGGTGGCTCACGTCTGTAATCCATTTCAGAGGCTGAGATGGGAGGATTCCTTAAGCCCAGGAGTTTGAGACCAGCCTGGGCAACACAGTGAGGCCTTGTCTCTACAGAAAATTAAAAAAGAATGAGCTGGGCATGGTAGCATATGTCTGTAGCCCCAGCCATTCACTCGGGAGGCTGAGGCAGGACTGCTTGAACCCAGGAGGTTGAGGTTGCGGTAAGCTGTGACTGTGCCACTGCCCTCCAGGATGGGAGACAGAGTAAAACCCCAACAAAAAACAAAGAAAAAATGGCACTATATAAAGGATACTCTATCTCAGGATTCTTAATCAGTATGTGAAGTCCTTTTGCCATGTAAGGCAGCATGTCAACAGTTTCTTGGGATTTGAATTTGGACATCTTTGAGGACTATTATTCAGCCTACCACACTACTTACTCCTCCTGCTGCTCCCACTACTATCATTCTTACTACCACTGGCTAACATTTGATTGTCTGAGTCAGGCACTGTCCTAACTGTTTTACATGATCTCAATTTGTCCACAAACCGTATACTGAAAATGTGTAGAGATACGCTTGTGACTAAGCCATTGGTTTCTGATAAGCGACAGTGATTTATCACAAAATTGATTAACAATGATTCACGAAATCTGCATTCCCACTCCTGTCTGGTACTGAGTTGCATATGCCTATAAGTTAATTATAAATAAGTCTAGAAACTTGAAGCTTAGAACGATGTGATCATAAATATAGTCATATGCAGAAAAATGTGCATATAAGTCCAGCTATGTTTATGAGTGGTTGAAACTAAAGCTTATAGACACTGGGTTCAATTAGTTTAGGTCATTGAGGACAATGCTAATTGGACTTAAGGTTGTTACCCCTATATGAAATTGCACCCAACTTAGAAACTATGACTTAAACCCTTGACCAAGATACTATAAAATGTGTGACCTTCAAGTGGGAACTTTGTCAGAAAACTGCGGACTAATGCCCCAAATTGATCACTGCTGCTCAAAAAACAATTTACAAACTGATGGCTACATAAGAATTTATTTGCATCGGAGAGTGCCACATTATCAAATAGTTGAGCAGCACCTGTTTAGTGCACTCTTGCCTGTAACCTGTTAAGTGCAGTCCTTAACAGGAAGTGTGAAACACTTCCAAGTGCAGTTCTGAGATATCTAACACAGGGTCCACCAAATGACAACTCAGCACCTGAGACTTGCTAAGCATTTGGAGGGCCAGAGGCTCTTGAACTGGGTTGAGTCTATTAGTTACCTGGTTTGAGTAAGACTATTTGAAGATTGGGCATAATTAAGGAGACAGGCCTAGCTATAAAAGGAAATTAAACTTGTAAATAGAAATAGTCTAGTCCGGTGGTTCCCAGTCCATTAACTTGAACCCCAGCAGCTTATGGGAATTATCAAATGGAGCCCTTTAATCCACTTGTGCAACAAATATGTCTGTAGACAAAGTATATCCCACATATCAAATGAAGATATATATGGCTGTGATGAGCAATGCAAGTCTGCTTAAAAAGGATCATTCAATTCCTAGTAGCTTTTGGTCATTTTGCATTTTATAAATCATCAGGTAATTAACTACTATCATGCGAGTTCCTGAAATTTTGACATACTTAAAATGGCCAGGCACCGCTTCCCTAGCTTGAAGAATTTAGCAAGTGTTCATGAAATGCCTGTAATACATAAATACTTCCATTCATGTAAGATTAAATCTTCAAAACAGCTGCCATCTGACAGTTCCACACAGAAGTCTCCCAAAGGATACGTGAAGTAAGTCATTCAATAAGACCAATTAATGCTGATGAAACCTTTCAATACCATCTTTTTCTCTCTACAATGATAGCTTACAAGTAACTAAGGTTAGCAAGTTAAAGAAGGTAAAAAGCACTGCTTAATTTCACTCAGCTTGCCTGCAGCAAGAGTACTTAAATCAACAGACTAGATGGGACTGCTTTTAAGACACAGTACCCTATTTTCTAAAGAAAATGGATTTGGTTTTTTGCATCGTAGGGTTTCAAAGTTGCAGCACTATCATTTGTAGTCTTTAAAAAAAAAGTCTATTTCAAAGGTGAGAAAACTAACCATGTGACAGGTTAAGTGATTTGTCCAAGACTATAGTACAGTTATAACAGAAGAGCTTAGTTATTTTTAAAAAAACCACACACAGTAATAATGTGTTGTGGATTCGATTCTAAAGTGCCATGTAGAACTTTCCAAACTGCATTCCAACTGTTGGATTTCAATTAAGGAAATCTAGAAATGTCTTATAGTCACCTTTCTTTAAATAAAAGAGAGAAAATCCAACTTAAATTGACAGTACAGTACTGGCTGTTGAATACACAGTCTTTTTAATTTAGTCATTTTCAGACCTTGAATAATAAATGTTTTTTTTTTTTTTGAGTTGGAGTCTCATTCTGTCGCCCAGACTGGAGTGCAGTGGCCGCTCCCGGTCACCCCAGCCTTGACCTGCTGGGCTCCGGCGATCCTTCCGCCTCAGCCTTCCAAGTAGCCGGAATTACAGGCGCGCGCTACTACGCCCAGCTAATTTTTTGATTTTATTGTAGAGATGAGGTCTTGCCTGCCCAGGCGGGTCTCGAACCCACGGGCTTGGGCAATCCACTCACCTCAGCCTCCCAAAGGTGCGGGATTACAGGCTGAGCCACTGAGCCCAGCTAATAAATAATTTTTAAAGGTTGCTATTTCAGGCTTTAGTGATTATTTTTAACTAAATAGTCATTTACTAAAACAGGCTTGTATCAAAAGGCACAGTTAGGTATTAGATTCATAATTCTAAGGATCCAATATTCATAAACTTTGCACACATACAATCTTGCTGTCTATAGGATTGTATGACACTGGAATATCTCTGGGAGTTTGCAGATTATTTCCCTGAAAATCTTAACCACAGTTTAAGTTCCAGCTTTCTAAAATGGTATAAATTACAGCCATGCTGGTAAAGTCACTGAATGCCTTAGTATGTTTTAAATCCATGAAACCATTAGCCAATTTAGACTGACTCCATAGTTATTGCTTAGTGAAAGCATCACGTTTATAGGGATTTAAAAATCCTTACACTGGGGGTAAAAGTACTGTTAGTCACCAGGCAAAGTGGCTCATGCCTGTAATTCCAGCACTTTGGGAGGCTGAGGCAGGACTGCTAGAGCCCAGTTCAAGACCAGCCTAAGCAAAATAGTGAGAACTTGTCTCTACAAACAAACAAACAACTGGGCATGGTAGCATGTGCCGGTAGTCCCAGCTACTTGGGAGCTGAGGTGGGAGGATCGCCTGAAAGCTAGGTTGAGGCTGTGGTGAGCTGTGATGGTCCCACTGGACTCCAGCCTGGGTGACAGAGTAAGACCCCAATTCAAAAAAAAGAAAAAGTACTGTTGGAGATGCTCATATGTAGCAGTCAGATGACTTATAGTTGGCTGAGATCTAAGGTGCTCAAGAGTTGACAAAACTTCTACAATTTCTTTTAATAATATTTCTTTCACACATGTTGAAAGGGACAACCTGCTTTGTTTTTCTCTATAGCTGTTTGCTAACACAGGGTGAATACCCCTTATCAGAAATACTTGGGATCAGAAGTGTTTGGATTTCATATTTTTAAATATTTGTATTACATTTACAATTGAACATCCCTAATCGGAAAATCTGAAATACTCCAAAGAGCATTTCTTTTGAGCATCATGTTGCTCAAAAAGTTTAGGATTTTGGCAGCCATAAAAAAGAATGAAATCATGTCTTTACAGCAACATGGATGGAGTTGGAGATCATCACTCTAAGTAAACTGACTCAGAAACAGAAAACCAAACACACGTACTCACTCATATATGGGAGCTAAACAGCCACAACGATGGAAATAATAGACACTGGGGACACCAAGAAGGAGGAAGTGGGGAGAGGAGTTAGGGTTCAGAAACTACCTATGGGCCACAATGTTCACTATCTGGGGATGGGCCAAATCCCCACCACCACACAGCATGTCCATGTAGCAAACATGTCTATGTACCCCGAATCTAAAATTTAAAAAATTAAAAATTAAAAGAATTTAGGATTTTGGAGCATTATCAGATTGTCAGATTAGAGATACTCAACCTATATAAAATGTGTCCCTTTCCCCCAAATACTTACCTGTAACATGAAATATTGACTCTTCTCTCTCTTGTGACTTAGAGTTGACTGCCAGATAATGTACTTTTTGTGAATTCCCAGAGCAGAAAGGTTAAAGTGGCATGTTCATTCATTCATTCAATCAAACATTCATCCAACCAACCAACTAGGACTTACAGATCATTAACTATGTGTTGAATTCATGTTAAACGGAACCAAAAGAATAACAAAAGCTTTAAAGAATTACCATAACTTTTATTTTTGCTTAGTTTTATTAAAAAAATAAATATGTCATAAAGCTTTCTTTTTCTTCAGGGAGGAAAAAAGGAACAAGTTTCATAAAATCAAATAAGCAATGGTAAGGTGTCTTAACTTGAAAAAGATTAGGAATCACTGGTTTACAAGTTATAACTGAAGGAAAGAACTATAACAGCCACAGTTGGCTGTCTCATGCCAATGGCAGCAAACAACAGGATCAACTAGGGCAAAATAAATAACTGTGTGGAAGCCCTGATAAGTGCTAACAGACTGACCCACTGAGACCTCAGTATAGATACATCTTGCTTTAAACAACACAGAAGTTCCTGAAAAGTTTTGTGTAAATAATACAACCACAAACATACCAGGAGAGCTTGGTAGCTGAAAGAATTCCATGGTGAATTCTTTTGTGAACGAACACTTTTACTTTTGTACATCCAGATACTTGCTTTTTTTAAGGAGTTGTGTACATAGCTGCTACCTCCCTGAACTGAGGCAACAGCATATTCACCTAAGAGTGCTCCAGTTGGGCCAGTGGCACAATTTCCAGGTTTGTGTTTCTATTAAGTAAGTAGTGTAAGTAAGGTACAGTGGCAGCCAGGGAACCCAGCTGCATCTGGAAAGCAGGTGTAGGGGTGGGATTGCCATCTACCCAAAATTCCAGCAAATACTTTTGAGAACCTACTTTGTGCAAAGCACGGTAAAATAAGCCTTATCAATTCAGCGACAGATGTACTTCCTTTCTCTAAAACATTCAGTCAAAGGCTAGGTCTGGAACCCCAAAAGAAAGTAATACTTCTAATCTTCAAGACTGGCTTTAACCACCAAATTAGCTGCCTAACTCCTTCAAACTGGAGTGGATGATAATGGAAGAGACTAAGTTTTCCAAGTTTAACAACACAAAAATCACATTTCATGTAACTAGCTAGTGAATGATTTTGCTGGTGACAAAAATTTTTCAAATGGGTCCTTTAACAAAACAAAACAAACAAACAAAAAACTTCCTCTAAACAGAACTCTGAATTCTTAGGCAAACTCTGCAGAAGTTAAAGTCACAGATGTTCTCTGGTTGGGTGAGATATTTCAGTCCTGTGGATAGAAACAAAAATTTCTTTTCACCTGCCAACATTTCATGAACTTGTACTACACCAAAGCAGTGATGCTTTGGACAGGGAATAAGCATGGTAGTACTAGGTCAGGTTTACCAATGTCAATAAATAAATAGAATCCTCATTTTGCTCACAGCCTCCAATCCATTTAGCCAAACTTGTACCAGACACCAGCCACATTTAATTAGTTAGGCTTTTTTATTTTTGTTTGTTTTGTTTTGTTTTAATGCTGCTAATAACATTGCTGCCTATATGTACAAGTGTGAATGAAAAGAATATGCAGTCTGTAGTCTTTTCCACACTGAGTACACTAACAACAATTAGTAAATAAGTAAAGAATAAGTGGTCATTTTAAAACTTGTATTTGTCTTAAAAAATTATGCATTCTAGCACTTTAAAAAATAGGTCTGAAAAGTGCCCTATTAATGTCCAATGCTGTTCCCCATCTAGTCTCATCCATTCAAAACCTGCTACAAATGCTGGATTGAGTTCATATCAAATAATTTAGCAGTACCAAGATTTTTCAAATGGAAACAGTGCTACTGACTTCTTCATACTGGATAACAAAATAAGGGTAACTCTGGTCATCATTAAAAATGACAAAAATCTGAGGCTCAAAGAAATTATCCACACAAGAGTCATACAGGTCACTGGTGACACTGCCAGGATTGACTGGAGGGGGCCTTCTCATGCCGTGACTGCCCATTGTATATCTGCCAGTCAGCACTTTGGCTAGAAACATGAAATGAACTCCTTTGGAGGACTTCTTGGAGAAGTTATGAGAGTAGCTTGCCTTCTTTGCAAAATAACTGCCTTGTCCAAACATTGTAGCATGCTTTCCACAGACTCGAGGGTCGAAGTTGTGCTTGCAGATTCCATCTACCACATCCTGGGATGTTCCATGAAATAAATGTCTCTCATTTATTATTCTGTCACGGCCAAACATTTTCCTGTTCATATACTCTTTTTTCCTAATGCAAAGAGAACATAGAGAATTCAGGAGGAAGAAATACAGATCAATTTTCCAGGCATGATGTGGTCATAAACTTCTCTTTATGGTTTTTTTTTTTTTTTTTTGAGTTGGAGTCTCATTCTGTTGCCCAGACTGGAGTACAGTGGCCGCTCCCAGCCACCACAGCCTCGACCTGCTGGGCTCCGGCAATCCTTCCGCCTCAGCCTTCCAAGTAGCTGGAACTACAGGTGCGTGCTACCACGCCCGGCTATTTTTGATTTATTGTAGAGATGAGGTTTCGCCAAGTTGCCCAGGCGGGTCAGGTAATCCACTCATCTTAGCCTCCCAAAGGCGCGGGATTACAGGCTGAGCCACCGAGCCCGGTTCTCTTTATGGTTTCAATGGGGAAAAAATATAAGAGTACCTATCAAGGGCAAATGCTATCAAAAATCATATTACACGTTTAAACTTATCTTTTTCACTATAGAAAAGCCCTCTTCCTTTTCTCCACCAACCAGTCACTTGCTGTCTCTTCCATCTTAAATCTAGTACATATCTTTTCTTTCCTCAGGATGACTTCCTTGTCTAAATCCTCCAACGGGAGTGTCCCTATATGCAGATATTCCCTTTGTACTACTACATTAGTCTGTTGACTTGAGAAGCAACATAGTAGGGTGATTAAGAGCAAGGCCTCTGGTGCTAGACTGCCTGGGTTGAAATTCCAGCACCATGACTTAGTAACTGCATGACTCAGTTTCCTCTCTGTAAAATGTAAATTGCAATAATTCTATTCATAGGTCTATTATGACAATCATATGTCAGTTAATATACAGAAAAATACAAACAAACTCTATGCAAGTGTTTACTATTATGTTCTGCATTTGACATTAGTTACATTAAGAAAAGCTCTCTTGAGCTTTTCACGTCTGTGACTCACCTTTTATATTTCTCCCAAAGAAACTGGTTTTGTACTCTCAATATTTGCAAAATTCTATATTTAAACTCAGGCACAGTCTTATGAAAAAGATTGTAAATGATTCGATAACTTTTGTCTTCTGCAGAAACAGGCACTTGGATGAAGTCCTGAGAAGGATGCATATAAACCCAAGTTTCAGGGTAAAAGTTTGCTGAAGTGACCCCATCTGGGCAGATGATTTGTGATGATGAAGTTGCTTCAAGAGGTGGAGGAGCCTGTGTGGGAACACCACCAAGTGTCCTAAAATGGAGAGAAAGAAATAGCGACACAAAACATTTAAGAAATAAGTTCATCTCACATTAAAGTGCTCTATAGCAGTGCCTAATATTATAATTTGTACAACTTATTGTTTTAAAATAAAAAATGCTATCCATTTAAGAAAAAAAAAAAAGTCTTAGAGCAAACGCTGCCATACATGGATAACGGATCATTAGCTTCCTCCAGGCCTCCTTACTTTGGAATATAATGCTGCAAGGCAAACAGACAAGAGCCAATTCATAAATATCTTTACTTCTGAGTACTGGACTCCTTTTCTTAGCAGTATAATGAAACAGTTTCAGGGAACAATGATAATTCATATGCCTTCTTTGCTGATACGAAGCAGAAAAAATATATGATCACTAAAGGCTGTTTTGGGTGGGAGACAGTAGGCCAAGTGTCAAAGAGAAAGACTCTGGGGAGAATAATTTAAAAGCTTACTTTAATTTCTGTATAAAAGCAAACAAAAGTCATGAAGCAAGCACTGAAAGCTAACAAATATTTAACATTTGCTTCATTTTCCAAAGTCACATATAATAACAAAACCACCAATACTATTTGACTTTTTATTATAAACTCTAGTCACCAGAATGCATATCCTTGAGTCTTTAAATTCAGGTCTGTTACTTTTAAGGATGAATTTAGATAAGTAGCAGCTTTGATACCTTACTTATTCCTACCCAATTAAATGCTTAAAATTAAATATTTCTTGGCTATTTTGAAAACAGAAAAAGGGAAGAAGCAGAGTGAGGAAATCTTGACACTGAGTCCCAGTTTCAGGATTAGGGCACTGTAACATTCATCAGCACACAGTGGTCACAAGGAAGCAATAATGTCTGCCAAAATGGATTAGGAAACTTAAATTTTCAAAAGAGCTTTGTGACACAGAGACTACAACTGTGAACATGTATCTAATCTCCAATGAGCATATCTTAACCATCTCCAGTATCATAATCATAGTCAGCTAATACTATGCACACACTGTGGACCAGGCATTTTACACAAAATACCAACAACTGCTACAATAACCTAGAAGGTGGCTTGGTTATCCCTATTCTGAAACTGAGGTTCAGAGATATAATAATAATATACTCTAGTATAGCTAGCAGCAGAGAGAAGATTTGAATCTAGGCCCATCTATACAGTATCTAAACTCACACTCCTTCCATTATCATATATTTCACAATTTTTCTTTTTCTTTCTTTTTTTTTTTTTTTAAAACAAGGCTAGAAAAACGATAGATGGGATATCAGGATGCCAACCAAGGTTTGTCTGATTCTAAGTGCTGCTGCTGCTGCCACAGCTGTTGTTACATCATCATCATCACATAGTCTTTTTACTTTTGAGAGATGGCGTGATAAGAAGCTAAAAGCTATGGAAAATAATTACCTTCTCTAACCCTCTATCTCCTTCAAGTGGCTGTGGCTTCAATTTAATGGGCCTCAAAGCCCTTGTTAGACAGATTCCTGGGTGGTTGGACCTAGGGCTTACTGGGTTTCCCAGGTGCTTTTAAGTTCAGGGGCAGATTTAAAGTGGTGCTGGTTTCTCCAGCCTTCAGGACAGAAGACAAAACAGTCCTCTGGATCATTTTCTCAGAGACCTGGCAGATTTCTTTAAAGCTTTAGTACTGGTACATTTTTCTGGTACAATGGTACATTTTTCATTGCTACATATTTCTGAAGAGAGGCCCCGCTGCTTTAATTACATTCTCAAAGCTCTGAGCCTCCTTAAAAAGCCATCACTATTCTGGAGAAATGGCAGGAAAGTTGACAAAAGCTCCTTATTTTTTAGCTCTTTCCTCTATCTCTGTACTGCAAAGAAGAGGGTAGGTCCCAGGTCCCAGCCCACTTGGTTTACCATTATTATCAGGAGTTGAAGTTACCAATTCAGTCTTCTGGGTTTAGGGAGGAAGGTCAGAGTCTCCCCAGTCACTCTGTCCAAAACAGGTTTTAGATCGACTCAGGCTGTACTGAACACCTGGCACTAACAAAAGAGATTCTGCTCCTTTACTTCCTGATACCATCCCTGCCCAAGAACCAGTTCCATAAAGAGAAAGTTTCAACTATCTTCTTTCCTTTTTTAATAGATGGAGATCTATTATTTACTAACATATGCTTGAAAATGAGCCTGGGTAGATAAATACTATCTGTTCTAAGATATTACATTAGATTATATGTATGGTTGACATCTTTTCCCACCTACAGATGCTTTCTTTTAATGAGTCAACATCCTAACTGGACTAAAACACAAAATACATATAAAATAAACTGCAAATACACATTTGTTTGATGGATTTCAGCACTCTAGCTGCCATGGGTTAAAAAGATATATTCCAAGCACAGTTTCAAAAGTGCCTTTATTTTCTGAGAATGCCAGTTTGTATTCAGCTCATGGGTATTCCAAAGACATACTGCATGTTTCACAGTGCTGTACCAGCCTTCTCTAGAGAGCAAAGTAGAAGGGTATTGAGCTTACATACAAGGATCTCTGAAGAATGTATTTTCAAAATCCAAGGTCACTTTTTATTACAGTCTTTCCCTCCCCTTACCATTTTGAAAGATATTTCCTAACTCAATTTCAGGGATGAAATAAAAATTAATTCATTTTATCCTTCTGAGGGAGGAGTCAAAACAATTTTGTCAGGCATTCTCATGACCATGAGGTGACTGCAGAGGATAGACGTCCTTTCAGCTAAAAGAAATGAACCCCCAAGGCCTTAATTCTGACATTCATTTGCTTATACAGCTTCAGTTCAAGTATTTTAAGATTAGTAAAGAATAAGCTCCTTTTCATCAGCCCCATTAAAAAGCAGCAAAGAAAACCTTTTAAAAACAGCTGAATTTGTAGGAAATTCCATGAATTAAGTCAACCTTCAGCCCTAGTATTCCCAATTCTTAGACATCTCTGATTTCCTAAGACTTTTAGCCTCTTTCACACCTCAGCTTTTCCTTGATCCTCTGTTAGTTAATAACATTTAAAAACAAAGCACAACTTTCTCCCTGGAGAAGATCATGGTCTCTGGAATCCACTTCTAAAATACGCTTTATAGAACCAATCCCCCTCCTCTTTTCCCCCACTAGGTCAGTCTGAATATCCTTCAGCCGGCTCTCGGGTAGACAGGAGTGAACTGGCTGTTTCTTTGCCCTTTGCTTATTGAGGTATTTACCTAGTATCTTTTTGATTTGCTGACCTCTTATGTTACATTTAATTACCAATTTCATATAGAAAGACTATAACAGGAAATGTTAAAAAGAAAAAGGAAAATAAAGTAGAAAAACTATTTTTATTGTCTCGTAAGCCTATATTACAAATACAGTCCTATCTTGTAGATATTGAAAGTTCCGTTCCAGATCACTGCAATAGGTGAATATTGCAATAAAGTCACATTAACTTTTTGATTTCCCAGTGCATATACAAGTCATGTTTACACTATACCATAGTTTATTAAAGTGTGCAATAGCATTATGTCTAAAAAACAATATTTATACTTTAACTAAAAATACTTTGCTGCTAAAAAATGCTAACAATCATTTGAGCCCTCAGTGAGTTGTAATCCTTTTGTGGTACAGGTTTTGCCTCCAAGTTGATGACTGCGGCAATTTTTAAAAATAAGACAACAATTGACTGGGCATGGTGGCTCATATCTATAATTGTAGCACTCTGGGAGGCTGAGGCGGAAGAATCACTTGAGCCCAGGAGTTCGAGACCAGCCTGGGCATCATAGTTAGAGACTGTCTCCAAAAAAAAAAAATTAGCCAGGCATGGTGACGCTCACCTGTAGTCCCAGTTACTCAGGAGGCTGAGGCGGCAGAACCACCTGAGCCCAAGAGGTCAAGGTTGCGGTGAGCTGTGATCATGCCACTGCATTCCAGACTGGCCGACAGAGTGAGACTTTGACTCAAAAAAGAATAAAATACAATAAAATAAGACAACAATGAAGTTTACCAAATCAATTGGCTCTTCCTTTCACCAAAGATTTCTCTGTAGCATTCAATATCACTTTGATAGCATTTTACTTACATAGAACGTCTCTCAAAATTGGAGTATACATCCTCTTAAACCCTTCTCTGCTTTAGCAACTAAGTTTAAGGAATATTCTAGAGCTGGGCATGGTGGCTCATGCCTGTAATCCCAGCACTTTGGGAGGCGGAGGCAAGAAGGTTGCCTGAGCCCACCCTCAGTAACTTGGTGAGACCTCATTTCTACAATAAATCAAAAAATTAGCAGGGCGTGGTGGCATGCACCTGTAGTTCCAGCTACTTGGAAGGCTAAGGTGAAAGGATCACCAGAGCCCAGCAGGTTGAGGCTGCGGTGGCCGTGATAGATAGTTCCAGCCTGGGTGATAGAATGAGACTTCAACCCCTCCACAAAGGAATATTCTAAATCCTTTGTTGTCATTTTAACAATGTTCATAGCAACCTTACCAGAAATAGATTCCAGCTGAAGAAACCACTATCTTTGCTTATTCATAAGAAACAACTCCTCATCTGTTCAAGTTTATGAGGTTGCAGCAATTCAGTCACTTCTTCAGGCTCCGTTTCTAACTGTAGTTCTCTTTCAATTTCTACCATATCTGCAATTACTTCCTCCACTGAAGTCCCGACTCCCTTAGAGTCATTCATGAGGGCTGGAATCAACTTCTTCCAAATTCCTGTTAATGTTAGTATCTTGAACTCCTCCCATGAATCATAAATGTTCTTACTGGCAGCCAGAATGACAAATCCTTCCCCAAAATTTTTCAAATAGCTTTGCCCAGATCCATCAAATGAATCACTATCTATAGCACCTATAACCTTATTTCTTAAATAAGACTTGAAAAGTCAAAATTACTCTTTGTTCCATGGGCTACATAATGGATGCCATGTAGCAGCATGAACACAACATTCAGCTCCCCTGTACCTCACTATCAGTGCTCTTGGATGACCAGGTACATTGTCAATGAGCAGTAATATTTTGAAAGGAATCTTTTTTTCTGAGCAGTAGGTCTCAATAGTGGGCTTAAAATATTCAGTAAATTGTTATAAAAAGATGTGCCATAATATAGGCTTTGTTGTTCCATTTATAGAGCACTGGTAGAGTAGATTTAACAGAATTCTTAAGGGCCCTAGGGTTCTGGAAATAGTAAGAACACTGGTTTCAACTTAAAGTTATCAGCTATATTAGCCCCTAACAAAAGAGTCAGCTTGTCATTTAAAGCCAAGCATCGACCTCTCTCTAGCTATAAAAGTCTTAGATGACATCTTCCAATAGAAAGCTGTTCCATCTACATTGAAAATCTGTTGTTTAGTGTAGCCAGCTATATCAATGATCTTAGCTAGATTTTCTGGATAACTTGCTGTAGCTTCTCCATCAGCACTTGCTGCTTCATCTTGTATTTTATGTTATGGAGATGGCTTCTTTCTCGTGAATCAACCTCTCTATTGGCTTCCTTCTCGTGAATCAACCTCTACTGGTTTCTAACTTTTCTTCTGCAGCTTCTTCACCTCACTCAGTCTTCATAGAACTGAAGAGAATTAGGGCCTTGCTCTGGATCAGGCTTTGACTTAAGGGAATGTTGTGGCCAGTTTAATCTTCTATTCAGACCTTTCAAACTTTCTCCCTATCAGCAATACAAAGCTTTTAATTTTTTTATCAATTCATGTGTTCACTGGAGTAGCACTTTTAATTTCCTTCAAAAACTTTTCCTGTGCATTCACAGACTTGGCTAACTGACCCAACAGGCCTAGCTTTTGGTTTATCTCAGCATTCAACATGCCTTCCTTGCTAAGCTTGATCATTTTTTTTTTTTTTTTAGCTTTTGATCTAAAGTGAAAGAGGAGCAATTCTTTCTTTCACTTGAACACTTAGAAGCCACTGTAGGGTTAACTGGCCTAATTTCAACATTGTTTTGTCTTAGCAGGGAATGACCAGTGCAGGGAATGACCAGTGAGGCAGTCAGACTATACACATTTATTAAGTTTGCCATTTTATATAAGCACCATTCTTGGCACCCCAAAACAATTGCAATAGTAACATCAAAGATCACTGGTCAGGTCACCATTACATATATAGTAATAAAAAAGCTTGAAATATCGCAAGAATTACCAAATTGTGGCACAGACACAAAGTGAGCACATGCTGTTGGAAAAATGGCACCAAAAGACATGCCTGACGTAGGGTTGTCACAAACCTTCAGTTTGTAAAAACACCGCAATTATCTACAGAGTGCAATAATGTGAAGAACAAAATAAGAGATACCTGTACAGTGAAGTCGTATTTGTGGCATTAATTCTACCTATTTTTATAGTTCACGCTTTGACAAAAGCCTAAATTTAAAAAAAGAGGAGCTGGGCTCGGTGGCTCAGCCTGTAATCCCGCGCCTTTGGAAGGCTGAGGTGAGTGGATTGCCTGAGCCTGCGGGTTCAAGACCCGCCTGGGCAGCGAGACCTCATCTCTACAATTAAATAAAAAAATCAGCCAGGCGTGGTAGCGCATGCCTGTAATTCTGGCTACTCGGAAGGCTGAGGTGGAAGATTGCCAGAGCCCAGCAGGTGTGGCTGTGGTGGCCGGGAGCGGCTACTGCACTCCAGTCTGGGCGACAGAGTGAGACTCCAACTCAAAAAAATAAAAAAATAAATACATAAAGAGGAGGAGGTGGGATTCCATAATTTCAAAGGACCAAAACAAATAGATTTTCACCATTCACTAAACCGTTCTCAACAATGCAGCACTCGCACTGTCAATTTAAACAGAAGCTACATCTTGATTGATAGGCTCAGGATGCCAACCTGCTGGTATCACTGATAAAATTCTACAGTCTCACCAAGAGGGCAATGTATTTCTAACTACTGAACGCTGACACTATCTTCAGCTGTGCTAGTGAAATCACAGAAATGACAATTTTATTAGTTCTAATTTTAAAAGTCCTACCAAAAAAAATCCTACAAGGTAAAATTTTCACATTTAGATTTGGAAAAAATACGCACTTAAAGCCGATATACATTTCTAAAATTAGCCTTACTATAAATTTCTTTTGAACACTGATAATTTCAGAGATTTTAATTTGTGTTTTGTTTTCAACATTCCCCTTGCAATTACAGATTTAGAATCATTAAGATTCTGTCCTAACAACTTGTGGAAAACACAGTTTGAGCTTCAAATAAAAAAGCAGGAGTATAAAAATAGTATCTTTACCTCAAAGATCAGCAGAAGAGAATATCTATTACTCTAGACATTCCAGGTTCATAAAACCAAGTAAACTTATATCATTTTCAAAATCCAGCTCTCTCTCTCTATATATATATATATTGCTAGGGAAGTCACTATTCCAGTTTTATACATATATATATGTATAAAACTGGAATATATATATGTATAAAACTGGAATAGTGACTACCCTAGCAATATGAACTTTCAAAGATGGCCATGCAATGGTAATGTGTCCTACCTTTTGATATCTATAAAGTGCCCCTGGGTTATCTAGAGAGGGAAGTAAGAAATGGCACTTGGGGAAATAGAAGAAAAACTCACCTATAATTCAGAAGGGTGATTTCAGTCTTAACCTTTTATTAACAAACTTTAGGCTTAGTAAATATGACAAGTAATTTCAGGGGTTAAGACAAGTAATTTAAGATACGCCTTACCTATCAAATGAGAATGTAAATTATTTGAAAAGGTATATTTCTCCCATTCAAATTCACTCAAGGAAAAAGAATGGAGAACACCACCTTGAAGGTGCCACTTGCCCTGGCAGTTTACGAGGGATGGGAATTAGTTCCATAACACAAAAGGGTCTCATCTTGAAAGTCGTCTCTCATGGAAGGAAAACCTTAATCTTCCTTCCATAAAGGAGGCAAATGTAAACTCTGCTTCATTCCAGACAATTACTTTTAGTTGTAGAAAAACTCTGCTTCGCTTTTCATTTTAAAAAACCCAACAGAATACTCATTCTTTTAGTGTTAGGTTAATTATAGCTTATTTGAACTCAATTTGTTGAAGAATGAAAATCCGAAGAATAATTTGGAATTTCATAATCAAGAAGTAATAACCAAGATGACTTCTTAATTTAAAATATTTTTCTCTATAGTATTCAATAGTGCATTTACATAAAATGAGAATAAAATGAGACTTCCCACTGGACACTTACTGTAAATATGGAAGCAGTATAAAACAGGAGCGGAAGAGGGGTCTCCTTTTTATTTCTCTCCTGAAGAATGAGTTGTGGAGGATGTAGTGGTTATTCCACATCATAAATCGAACCTCTTTCAAACCCCGAGAATTAGCTTCTTCAATCAATCGAATGACAGACTATGGAGTAAAAAATAGAATATACAGAAAAAAAGCATATTTAAAAAAGCAAGTTAATAAACAATCACTGTAAATATGAAAATTTAACTAAAGGCACAAATAGTTAACTTCAGAGGAATTTAAATGAAGTCCAGAGAGTCAAATTAATTCTTTTTACATGTTATTTTTTTTTCCTTCTAAAGATGTAGAGTAGAAAGCTGCTCCCTGTTCAAAAGAGCATGAATTTCCACCTTACGAAACATGTGAGGCCGAGGGAACTGCTCTATTCTATTTTGAGCTTTAACGATATCAAAGTTTTTTGGGTTTATATTTCTTAAGGGAATTATCAGAAAAGGAATTAAAGATGGTGGTGTATAAAGTTCAAGTAAACCAATTAAGTTTCAAAACCAAAAAACCTCTCAGAAAAAAAACTTGGGAACAGTCCAAGTATTCTGAGACTACATTTTAAATAGCCACTTATTCTCTTTGGAAGGTAATATTAGTGATTACTTAAAAAAGAGTCAGAAATTGTAGTTTAATATTGTGTTTTACAACAATTAGCATACAAGGTTGCCTTCGGGTTTTTCTTTCTTTTATCTAATGCTGGGAATGACTCTAATCAAACTGAAGAAGTCAGATTTTTAGAATGTGAAATTAATCTCTAAAGTTCATTTTAGGGTGTTTAAACCTGACTCAGAATTGTCATTCAGAGGCAAAGTAAACCATCATCATTTAAAAACCTTGCTTTGTGACTGATGAGCTATTTTGACTATCTCAGACTAAGTATACAAGTGCATATGTGACAACATTTTAAATAGCTGATTTACCTGACCACTGCTCAATAAACATTTTCAAGTACTTCTTCTGGGGATTTGAGAGTGATTGTTTCCATTAGGCATTTAAAATGCTAACTGCTAACACATAATCCAATCTTCATAAGCCCAGGATCCAGATAGAACCATAAGTTATATAAGTTCTCATCTATTAAAATTATTCCAAAGGTAGCAACAGGTCCACCTATTTCCATCTCCATAAGATTCTGGGGAAAGTATTTTATTTCTCTGATAACAGTGGTATCCTATCTTTGGATTTCAAATTAATAGAAAGAAATCAATTTTCAGAAAAATAAAACATTTATTTGTATCAACAAAATTCAATTTTATATGCATAAATTTTTTGGTTATATTTGTAGTTCTGCCTAGTGACTGTTGGAAAGACTAAAAGAACAGAGAAAGAAAAACATTTACATGTATTTTTCCAAAAAAGAACCTGTAAATACCTCAGGATACTCTCTCCATCCAAAGTGGTCCCTACAGAAGAATTTCCAGATTGTGTGGTAAATGGAGTTGACATTGCTAGAGGGAGGTGTGGATAGCCTTCGTAGTTGGTCAAATTCAGTTGTTTCATACACGTTCATAGCATTCAAATCTGCCCAAAATTCTTGTCCTCTATAAAAAGACCCCAAAAAACCTGTTAATATATTTCAAAATAAAAATATCTAACCATTTTGTTGGACATTAAAAGTATTTGGCATAACCTGTCATAGAATTTTCAAAACTTGCTTTACTTGGAGTAAGATAATATTTATTACTAGTTGTTTCCATAGCATTCATTCCCTACATTTCTTATCAAGACCAAAATTTCTGTGGCATCATGGATTTAACCCCACAGAACCACTGTCTTATTCAACACAATCCCACATTCCCATCCATGGTGGATGGACAGAATGAGACAAACCCTGGCCTCAGCCAATTAGGGAATCAGTTTTAAGATGAGGCCAATATAAAAACCAGACAGATAAACAGAGAATCTCTCTTGAAGCTTGCCCTTTTTTTCAGAGGCCGTCAGTTTACTTGAGTCAATATAGCAATATACAATACTGTCTGAAGAAACACAGGAAAAAAGAAAAGAGAGGAGCCAGGCATGACTCATGCTTTTAATTCTAATACTTTGAGAGGCCAGGGCAGGAAGATTGCTTGACCCCAAGAGTTTGAGACCAGCCTGGACAACACAGAGACCTTGTCTCTAGAAAAAAAAAACATCAAAAAATTAGCCAGGTGTGGTGGTACATGCCTGTAATTCCAGCTACTCAGGAGGATGAGGTGGGAGGATGGCCTGAGCCCAGGAGGTCAAAGTTGCTGTGAGCCAGGATCATGCCACTGCACTCTAGCCTGGGCAACAGAATGAGACCTGACTCCAAAAAAGGAAAACAGGGAGAAATAAAATGACTCTAGATTAAGCTAGTACTAATCCACCCAATATCAATACCATCTTTTATCCTGTGGATGAAGTTGGCAAAACATGAAGAGAAAAATAGTTTACATTATTATGAGGTTTAGCTTTGAGAATTCTTTTTTTCATGTTCTTATCTGGTCTACTGCTGCTGAATCAGCACTTTACACATGTCTCCAAACTGTTGGGGTGAGGATGGGGGTTCCACTATTAGAATCAGACTCATTTAAGAAATTAATTTACAAAAGGTGGTCCAAAAACATTTGAACCATTATTTTAAGTAGCAGGCATAATGTTCATTGTACTCGTCTCTCTTTTTTGTGTATGTTTGAAAATTACCCTAGGAAAGTATAAAAAATACAATATAAGATAAAACAGATACAAGTAGTCCACCATAGATTTTTCCCAACAATTAACTTATTCCTTTGCTGTAAATTAGAATTTTGAAAATGGCATTAATTTTGACCTATGAGTTTTGTTAATTAGCACAACATTTTCCAAATTCTGCTCTTGGAACACTTTTTTAAAAGAACTGCTAATAGGTATTCTATGCACAAAGGATTCTGTGATCAAATGTTTGAAAAACTGGTTACACAAAGTCAAACAATTTACTTAATGCAGCCTCTCTTCAGTCCCTTTAATATGCTAAGGTAGATGCTGAAGTATGGATGAGGGCTATAAAGTATCCTTCTACACCTGTGACAAGGCTCTCCTCTTTCTCCGTGAATGCCTAGTAATATCTCTCAATACAATTCTGCAAATGTCAAGGAAATAAAAATCTATTTCCCATCTTCTAGCCTAATGTTCACAATTCACGAATCAGTCTCCACTCTTTTTTTTTTTTTTTGAGTTGGAGTCTCACTCCATTGCCCAGGCTGGAGTGCAGTGGCACACTCATAGCCACCCCAGTGTCGACCTGCTGGGGCTCCGGGGATCCTTCTGCCTCAGCTTTTCTCAGTGACTGGAACTATAGGTGTGCGCTACCACGCCCAGCAAATTTTTTGATTTATTGTACAGATGAGGTCTCGCCAAGTTGCCTGGGCTGGTCTTTGAACCCATGGGTTCAGGCAATCCACTTGCCTAGGCCTCCCAAAATGCTGGGATTACAGGCTGAGCCACTGAGCCCAGGCTGGGATCCACTCTTTAAAATTAACTCAAGTCATATAGCCAGTTGATAGCACCAAGAAGCATATAACATGTACAAAGCAGTTATGTTCCCTTAAAAGTTCCTAAAGATGATCCCAATAAATTCCTAATTTCTTGCTTAGAAAGAGTACTAACTAGTAGGATGCGGTCTTAACAATAACATAATTTTAGTTAAGTGTGCGATATGAGGCAATAAAATGTAGCTTAAAATCACATCTGGTCACTGTTTTGTTTAAAACGACTTATGGTAAATAAGAATGATTAAATTCACAAAGAAAAATGTTTCTGAAAATTTAAAAAAAAACAGAGGCCGGGTGCAGAGGCTGAGGTGAGTGGATTGCCTGAGCCCACGGGTTTGAGATCAGCCTGGGCATCTTGGTGAGACCTCGTTTCTAATAAATAACAAATCAAAAAGTTAGCTGGGAGCTGGGCTCGGTGGCTCAGCCTGTAATCCCGTGCCTTTGGGAGACTAAGGTGAGTGGATTGCCTGAGCCCGCGGGTTCGAGACCCGCCTGGGCAACTTGGTGAGCCCTCATCTCTACAGTAAATCAAAAAATAAGCCGGGCATGGTAGCGCATGCCTGTAGTTCCAGCTACTTGGAAGGCTGAGGCAGAAGGATCGCCGGAGTCCAGCAGGAAGGCTGCAGTGGCCGGAAGTGGCCATTGCACTCCAGTCTGGGCGACAGAGTAAGACTCCAACTCAAAAAAAAAAAAAAAAAAAGTTAGCTGGGCATGGTCACCTGTGTCTGCTTCTACCTACTTGGAAGGCTGAGAAGGAAGGATCACCTGAGCCCAGCAGGTTGAGGCTGCGGTGGCCGCAAAACTAGAACTCTCATGGCCAAATTAAATCTCATATCAAATTGTCTTATTGCCTTAAACAAATTTCACTTAAACTTAAGAGAATCTGATGTTATGATTGGGAAAAGAGATATAAACCTTTCTTCCTTTTAAGACTATTCAAGTTTCTAAACATATTTTCTCATATATCCCAGCAATTGTTCCCAAATAAGAGTTAACAAATCCTCAGTATTTCCTTTAAGGAGTTCTTAGAACAGTAGTCATTATGTTAACATACATTATAATATAAACAGTCAATACTTTCTGTTGTTTAAGTGTCAGTTTTTATTCTGGACATCACTCTAGCAATTTCTGCTTGAGCCTGTATTACTGAGACTTCATAGATAATGATTTGCATGAGAAAGACATCTACAACTGCAGCTTTTGCTACATTCTCCTTGCATTTCAGTCCTTTGGGCATTATGAAGTTTCTATGACAAATTCTAATTTACTACAATCAACTCTTCTTTGGATTGATGTATCAAAGTACTGTTTTAGCTCTATTTGATTTTCAATATGCTTTTCTAGACTTGACAGAGACAAACTAACAAATATGAAAAACATTAAATTACCTTTTTATAAGATTAATTTTACCACCTGCTCTCCCTTAAATAAGAAATGCTTTAAAATCTAAAGCCAAGAGTTTTTTTTCCTCCACAATCTGCATTAGTATAAACGTGTGCGATATGGATGCCAAATGTTCAACATTCACTACACTCTTCTATATCAAACCATTGTTTCCTATTATCAGAAAGCAGTTATGAATCATCCATGTGTAGTAATGGTGATGGTGGGCTGTATGAGGCAATACACAAAGAATTAAACAGATGTAGTCCCTATCTTCCAGGGGCTTCAAGAGAGGAATAACTAACAAAATGTAAAACCAAAGAAGCAGTACATCTGTCTATCTAAAGTCATCAGTGGCAAGTACATTCAGGAAATAAGAGGACAAATAATAGGCATACCGCATTTTAGGAGAGGAAGTGGTTACTGGCATCTAGAAATGGCTGAAGGTCAGAAAAATTAAGAGGTTTTACTTTAGCAATCCAAGACAGCTTTCTGTGAGAAAAAGATTTTTAGGAGCAGATTAAATAATAGGAAACAATTGGTAAGTAAGGGGGGTTGTGCTTACAAACAAGGAAAAAGAGGTCTCTGAGCACATTGCTTCTTAAAAGAAGGGTGGGGATAGGAGAGGTACATGTAGTTGGAAAAGAAGATCTTCTAAACAAGGGTGTCTGAGAAATGAAGAAATGTGGACCAGGGGGTAACAGGCAATGTGAGAGATGTCAGGAGATGAGATGTTAGGCGATGAGCAATATGTAAGTTCAGGGTCTCAGAGTCTTAAGATACAGGGTGGAATTTAGAGTATTGAGCAGATGGAGATAGAGTCAAAGTAGTAAATACAGGATGTGTTAAAATTGAGCAAGTGCGATAGTGCTAGAAACTGGGGGAGGAGGGGCTGTCTTTGTAAAACCAGAGTGCAATAATCCTTGTGGATGAGAACTCTTTCTGGCCTAAGGGCATTCCCACTGCGAGGTGGCCAGAAAGGAGTATGAGAGGTAGCCAATGTGCAGTACGATTTATATTTTGCTAAATATATCACATGGCTAAATCCATCAGTATTGTCTCATCTAAGATAGAGTCCTATTAAGAGCCAGAAAACAACAACAACAAAACAACAACCCAAAACATGTTGTAAACAGGCTGCTGAATTTTGCTATAAGAAATATAAGAAATATTTTAGCTGAACTGCTAAAATATTAACAATTCTGTTTTTGCATGTTTTGTCAAACACACTACTACCACTATAAGAATCCACGTACAAAACTAATTTAAAATTCTGAAAAGGACACCCATTCTCATAATTTAGATGCTTTATAACAATGGTTCTCCTTTTATTCAACAAATATCTACACATACCAACTAAGCCAACATTTTCCAACATATATTACCAATGCATAGAGCACTACCACCCACATGGTCACAAGGTATGCCCACACATCATTTCTCCTATGTTATAAAATACAATATCTTTAATATATTTCAGATATTAAAAAAGTAAAAAGGGCTTACAATGTGAACAATAAACAGAGCTAGAAAACCAAAATTAATAAAGAAACAGATGCTGAATGAAATTGAAATTAGTAAGAAAATGGTTTCTTTCTCAAATAAGCTCTTGGGTTTATGCATTTGGGTGCTCAGTAAAAAGTGTAATTATTTTAGGTGATTTCTCTATTTACAAAGTGTTTGAAATCAAGAAAGAAATGAGACAATTAAAACAAACAACAAAATAATCTTAAGTAGACACAGTGATTAGGTACTGGGCTCTGCTTTGTGGATAAAAAAATGAAAAAGTCAAGTATCGGGTAGCACAGAGTGAGAAGAGTCAACCTCGTGGCACAGTGTAAAATGAGGCACAAAGGTGGTATGGGAAAAACTCAGAAGCAGATGGCCTACCTTTGTTAGGAAAGGGATCAGGAAAGGTGGTTGGTCAAGGGAGGTGTTCAGAGTGTATGAAATGTGAGCCAAGTCTAGTCAGCCACCACACAGACGATGGAAGAGCAACTGCATGTGGAGAAGCTACCGAGCAAGGCACAAGGACAGTGTGTGAGAGGCACATGCAGTTCATGTTGGAGGTCAGGGTCTATGTATCTAAGAGAGAGGTGAGGGATAAGACTGGACTGGATAGGGTGGCTGGGGCCAGATAACGAAAAGCTTTGTATGCTGGGTAAAGAGTTTAGGACTTGATTCTACAAGCAGTAGGAATCACCCGTGGGTTTTCAATGAGGCCCAGATTTGCCTTTATATAGGTCACTCCTATAGTAACGGTATGAATGACTGATTATTTTTGGCAGAGAGGGTGGGAATAGGTGAAGAGGAAGAGACAAGCATTTATTTGCTAAATATTTATTAGTACATTTATCAATATTATTCTATGCACAACCATCTATAGCTATTAGAACTGCACATGAGACAAATGAGAGAGGACTAAGGAGGCAATGTAGGGATGATGTGAGAGATATTTAAGAGTTAGAATTGAACAGCACAAAAAAATGATTACATGTGGGGCAGAGGGTGCAAAATGAATCGGGGATGTGTCCCTCATTTCTGATCTGGGTGACTGGATAGTGGTGCTATTAAATGAGACAGGAATTACAAAAGGAGAAACATGTTTTAAGTGGAAAGGTGGTATAAATAAAATACAGAACTCAACAAAAAGTTGTCTGAACCCTACTCTGTACAGTTTTAACTAGATCAGTTAGACTTTGGAACCTTGGCTTCCTGCCTGTAAGAGTTAACCAATTTCTACGAGGATAAACCTGTGACCTCAAACTAACACCCACCCTAATCAGTTAGCTAACCACACTCGATTAATAAGCCCTTCTTATTATAAAGTGAAAATGTCTCCCAAAACCGAGGGTCATAATGATAGAAAGATAAAGATTAAATGAAATTTGGAGAGTATTTAGGTTTTTCTACTACTGAGATAGGCAAGACAGATGAGTTATGTTTGCTGCTGCTGCTAAAGAAATTTCACAAGCACACAAATAGCTGGCTTTTGATACCTGGCTTTGATGTCTCCAGGATCTCATTTAGCAATCGTAGAATACCTGGCACCTTATATCCCTCCAAATATGTTACAAGGTGATGAGAATCAAAACCATGGCATACACAATGTGAAAATATTTTGTGACAGCAGTATGCTATAAACTTCACAAAACTATGAACTTGTAACTTTCTGCTTTAGAACCACAGTATCTGGCATTTATTGTTACTAATTAAGACTTTTTTTTGGCTAACATTGACTCAAATCTCTCTCATGGAGCTGTTGAGGCAATAAAACTTATCTATAAATGATGAAATTGGAAGTAACATCTAATATTCAAAGAACAAAATTCTATACTTAACTGCCACACTATGACACTGGTCCTATAGCAACTGGATTTTTGCCCTTGATACAGAGTAGCTATAGACACAGATAAACCCACAAATCACAATTAGGAGTTTACATTATTATGCGCCAGCCCTCAGTAGTTATACATAGACTTAGAGTCAAATATTAATTCTGAATTAAATTTGCCCACCTCTAAGGAGCTCTTTACCTGATTAAGGCAGGATTGCCGAGGCTTAGGTCACTCTACAAAACTGGTAACAGAAAACTCGAATCATGGATTTATCGAATGGTTCTAAATACCTTAAAAGATTTTGGGGTAAAGTGTTCCCCACTTTAAGATACAATGCATATCTCAGGATTAACCCTTTTAAAAAGTGATAATCAGGTGAAATTCTGACTGGGTGTGCTGCTTCCTTAGTCCCTCCGGGACATCTTGGAAACAGGTGAATTTCTGAGAAGGCAGTAAGCTAGTAAGAGGGGTGCTGTCTGGAATCACATTTATCCAACCCTCATGTCTGATTTATAAATTGTTAGCTATCTAATCTGTGGTCTTTCTAGACGTGAACACAGTGAAACGAAAAATACAAGAGATGGGGAGGAGAGAGGCAGGCAGACTTCCTAAATGAAAAGGTACTCAATTTTTACACTTTTGTAGTTATATATTCTCCAAAAGCTTGTGGGAAATGAAACAAATACATAACAGCTTATTCTAAAAAATCTCTGATACTAAGACATGACCATTTGAATACATCTAAATGTTTGCTAAATCCCTAATAATAATAATACCACACATTGAAGTCTTGTGCCCCAATGCAACCACTAACAGCAAATTATAATATCTACTTAAGGAAAAGAAGCTGCTAAAATAATGTTATGCTGGCTTTTTGTTTGTTTTCTATTATAAAACTACAGATCAAAGCAAAAAATACAAAAAAATTCTAATAAAATATAGGTAAGTCTAAAATTTTTCACAAATAAAAATTACACTTAGAAGATCAGAAGATCTCACTGCTATCTATTTACGGAGGTGTGGGATTAAATTTTGCACTCTGAAGGTACCAGTAATGTCATACAGCTTTAACTTTGATCCAAGTTTACTCACATGTCCTGAGATGGCAGAAGGTAACTCTAAGTGACATACTCTCAGTCATGGCCTAATGAGAAACTGAAACTTATTTCTGCAAGAACAGCTGAAATAGAAAACACAGACTAGTTTTTTAAAAATTGTGTAGCATTCCTCTAAACTGCCTTAAATTACTCAATTACTGATTTTTATAAAGATGAGTAGATATCCCCTCTGTCAAGTGAAATATTTGTGAAACTGAGCGATCTTACTTCAAAGTAGACAATAAAAAATGTTTGTCATATATTCAAGACATGAATTATTTTAATTCAATTTTTTTTTGGTATAGAATTTGACAGCATTCAAACAGGGATAAAGTAAACTTGTTTATAAAACTCCAACAGAAATATAAATCAATACTATGTGTAAATGATAAAACTATTTAAAAATAAACTGTTTTCAAATAACCTAAAACCCATTTACACATAAATGGAATACTAATTATAAATAAGTGTCACAATAATATTCTCTCATAATCCCTAGTAAGATACAATCTATTGGCTTAATTTATTTCTGGCTTGACTTTTAAATTACAAATGACTCCCTTAAAAAGATTTTTATTCAGAATTTTTAAAAATTTAGTTGGCTTTTCCTCCACTTAGTGCAGATAAACTATGTGATCAATGAGATGGCTTTTAATGTATTTGATGCTAAAAACCCAGAGATAAGTAGGCAGCTTTCAGCAGACTAGAGATTTGAATGCATATGAACTATTCTGAGTATTTGTCACCCTGACAGCTCTTAAATAAATTTTTGGAAAAAAAAATTCCTATAGAAAAGATAAAGTTTTTTGTTTGTTTGATCAGCTAGGTTTTGTAAACTATGATCACAAAACCTTTCAACATAGTCTTAAATCAGTACATTTTTCTGGGAGACAGATTCTACAAAGCCAAATTTCTCTGATGCATTCAATTTGATCGATTAGTTAAGGCAATCTAAATGTTTTTTAAGTAACAAATTTTTAAGTAACAAGAATATTTTCATAATGTTTCTAATGTCTGGTAGATAATCTAAACTTCAGAAAGCAAGCAAAGTTCCTTCTGTTTCACATACTTTAACCTGATTCTGTTTCACACACTCTACCAGGATTCAAGGATATCTTTCTTTTATTAGGATGAGTAATTAAACCCTGGAAGGCAAACCCAGTATTTCTTCTGTGCTTATTTTTACTCTCTAAAAGTCTTGAAATGAAAGAGCTAAGCCAGGTGACAGTCAGAAACCAAAGACCAACCACAGCAGGAAATTATTTAGAGTATTCTGTGCCGTTTACCCTCTCTATGCCCTGATCAGCTGCAAGAACTGTGAAGATCACAGGGTGCAGGCAAGATTTTGAAAGCACATCAACTGCTGCAACCAAAGTTCACCCTTTGCCATTCTTCACTGACTATTCAGTGCTTGTAAAAATTTAGACCAAACAAAGTCACTCAAACTCCATGGCTGTATGTCAAATGAGAAGGGGCAGTTTGAGAATTCCTTAATTAACCCCCAAAGGAAAAAAAGCGAATGCAATAAAGGTAAATTCCTGTAAATGTAGCATAAACTAAACATATTTTTTAATCATTACATAAAGTACTATCATTCAACATAAGAATATTCACAAATCTTTCCTTATGCTCAGAAGCAACTGCACCAAAACTGAGGACTTCGATTTGCACAAAGAATACAAATTTACTGAACTCAGACAACTTAGTCATGGGAGATTTTAAGTACATTCCTTACACAACTTTTTGTGGAACACATAACTCAGAAGTCACTGGTTTCTGTAGAACATGAAAAGAAGCAGTCACTCTAGCAGTCTCACTCTTGTAAGAGTTTATGCTCCTTTCATTGTGATGACCATGAAAGGTTCTTTACTGGTCAAGTGGGTGTTACCAGTAAGTAAACAGCATGGAGCAGAGAAAGACTGAAGAGACAGACATTTTGTTGTGTTGAAACCACAAATAGGAATTCTTAGTTAACTCTCCTCTTTGCTTGTCTTAGCAACAGTAATCAGCAAGGTCAGCAAGGAAAATTGGAAATTTCACATGTGACAATCAGAAGTTTATTAATATCAACTTCTAAAACCTGAGTTCCTAATCAGAGTTAATTATATTTAGACTCCAGTCTACAATACTGTCTTCTGCACAGATCAAATATAAATCTTTAAAAAAAAATCAACTTGAGTAAGTGAAATTTGTTGTATACACAATCTTTAATTTTCAAAAATTTTAAAATGTATTTAAGTACCAATTCATAATTTAAAATCCCCCTATTAGCAAGGAATTATTGTATTAAAAATTTTAAGCTTTCAGTTAATGTATCAGGGATTGGCTAGATTAGATTTAACACTTGCAGGAAGAAATTTTAAACAGGAGTGAGTCTATGTGCAATATAATTCCTGGTCCCTAAAAAGCACTGTCATAAGTAATCTATAAATATAAAAATAAGCATTACTTAGTTTTGTTAAGTAAATTCCTTCATATCTGAAATGTGGCTTGTTTGCTCCTAGAAATGATGAACTTCAGAAGTATTTTATTTATTTGTACAGTTTGTGTTTATGGTGTTGCAAATTAGAGTTTAACCCAAGATCTACGCTACTACCTAACAATTTCAAACCCAGGATGAAACAGAAAATGGCTCAACCTTCAGGACTCTGATGTCTTTCAAAGGCAAAAAACCTCTCACACTCATTTTAAGACTTTACTACTTTTACAAAGTGAGTTTCTTTCAAAACTTAATGGTGTTCAAGTTAAACCAGTTTTACAGAAAGTGTGACAGAATAATCATCTTGCAATTTAAAATATATTTGTTTTTTCCTTTGCAAAAATGAAATATACATGTACTTAGTTTTCCTTCCACTAAAAAGCAACTGCAACTCACAAATAGGAGACTGGTAATTATTAAAGGTTGTTGATGTAGGTTAGGAGGACCTGAAATCCCAATTTAAATGCAATCCAGGCTTGGTGCAGTGACTCATGCCTACAATCTCAGTGTTTTGGGAGGCTCAGGCTAGAGGATTGCTTGAGCTCAGATTGATATCCTGACTTAAAAAAAAAAAAAAGTGGTCATCAGGCATGGTGGCTCACGCCTGTAATCCCACCACTTTGGGAAGCTGAGGCAGGAGGGCTGCTTGGGCCCAGGAATTTGAGATCTGCCAAGACAACAAAGTAAGACCTTATTTCTACAGAAAATGAAAAAAATTAGCCAGGTATAGTGATGCATGCTTGTAGTCCCAGTTACTTGGGAGGCTGAGGCAGGAGGATTGCCTGAGTCCAGGAGGAGGAGGAGGCTGCAGTGAGCCATGATCACGCCACAGCACTGTAGGTTCAGCAACAGAGACACTGACTCAAAAAAAAAAAAAATAATAAAATAAAAGGAAAAGAATGCAATCTAGAATCATTACCATCAGATAAAGGATTCAGAAACTGGTAGTCTCAAACTGGGACATATACTTTTTCGTACTCAAGCATTTCAGATAATGGATACTCAAATCTGTATTCCTTTTTTGCTTATTTATAACACAAAGTAAAAGCTTTGGATTCAACTCAGTGATAAAATACATAATATATTATGCAATTATTTTTAAGGAATGCCAGATAACCTTATAAGCTACATCCTCCAACTGTCTGATTAAAAGTTATAAGTCTTTGCTTTTGGCAAGATTCATTTTCATTACCATAAATACATCAGGAAAAGACTGACCCCCCAACCTGAAGCCAGGTGACAGCTGCTCCAAAAAGTCTAATCTGCTTATTGATGAAAAACCAGAAAGGGAATAAATGAATGATTGCTACTGATTCCCATGACAGCTCTACACAGAACCAGTAACTTCACTGGATTAGTATAGAGGCCAATTAGTTTTATTTCATATGTAAATAGCAGCATAAAGAGGTACAAAAAATAATTCATTGGATTGCTTTATCCTAAAGTACAAGGCACACATTTTGAAAGTCACTTCAAACACAGTTCTTACTATGGAGCTCTCTCTTTCTCTTAGGCAGGAATTTTTAAAATAAATTCAAACTCATCCAGCTGTGTATATTCAAGAAATACCAAAAAGTCACAAGGCATAGTAAGTTTCAGCTGTTCTCCTCTCTCCAGTGTTATCAATAACACATAATGAGTTCATACATCATCACAGCTGTGCAGGCCAGAGCTAACTTGGCTAATTTAACTATTCCAGTAGAGTTCAGTAAGGAGCATGCTCTAGTTTAGATAATTCACTAGACAAGTCATATAAAGACTATAACCGGATATGCTTTTATTATCATTAATATGCATTTCTCCTTGTCTTCTTACAGAGTTTCTGTGAAGTTCTCTAATGTTATTGTCCCCGGACAGATTTTTTTAAAAAAGACTTCTTAGAGCAGTGAGCAGTCAGAATCACTCGCAACCAAGGCTACGATAACACGCCAGGCTTAAGCCTCAAGCAAGTAAAACTCCCCCTTTTATCAATAAACATTAATTCCAAAGAGAAAAAATATTATCTTCTGAAAAAGATTAATCAGGGATTCAGGATTTGCAACTTTTTTCTTTACTCCCACCCTCTTTTGATAAATTCAGAATTAGAAATAATCACTGGTCATACTTGCACCTGCAGGTAACTTCCAAAATAAAGTTTGCAGGGTGTCCCTTCTTGATGGGTGGAAATAGCTAGAAGATTATTCTGTTACACTTTAAAATGAATGTAATATGAAACCAATGGTGATCTTGGTTGCTATAGAAAGAATTGCACAGCCTCCATAATTTCAATTATCCACAACAGTATTCGCGACACAGTGAGCATGGCTCTTTTAAAACTGCTTACTTCTGCCATCCAGTATCATTTTCTACTAAGGATGAGTGCCTAAACTGTTAGAGAATGTGTTTTCTTAATCGAAAACACAACATTCAATGTTGTTTTCTCAACTGCATATTTGGAATCTGGAAATTCTCCAAGCCCCATCCCGTGTGCAAAAAAGAAGCATCAGCATCTCTATCTGGGGAGTTCATACATATAACTAGCATCCAGTTGATGCTGGCAATAAACATTTGTCGATGTACAAAAGCATAATGAGAAAGTAAAGCGAGATTATATCATAATCTCATTACAATGAATGAAATAAGCATACATTATTATTGAAATCACTTTTAAATGTATTTTTAGTATCTAAGCTTCTTGACCAGAGTTGGAAAGGACCTGTGAACCTATCTAGCTCAGCTTCCTTTCCAATTTTATTCGACAACAAAATGAACACTACACAAATCCAATACATTTCCAAAGCAAAATAAAGAATTTTATTTGCACAGTCTGAAACTGAACTTTTGCTGTTGCTAGAGATAAAAAACTATGAACTTTCCAAGTTCTACATAATGTAGGTGTTATGGATATAGAATATAATGATTTACCAGGTCATATAAACTACTGAAAACATTGGGATAAACAACTGTCATTCATTATTCAATATTTCTGAATCCAAACACTGCTGGGTTCAACTTGAACATATACACAGCTGAATACACACTTCCTGGTTATGTGCAATCTGCACAGATAGACCAGCTTTACAGGCCTGACCACAGAGATTAATAGCTTTAGCCAAATAATGTGGTAACCATGTGAACCTGGGCTGCTCCAGCTTGTTTGTGAATCTCTCAGCAAGGCTCAACATGCCGTTATCTGCATCTTGTTGCTAGGAAACACAACATCGCTTGGAATACAAGGAAAATCAGGTTGCAATGACCATAGGCCAACAACCCAAAAGCTTAATTTTTGACACTTAGCTACCTGCAATGTTACAACACACCTTCCTGTAATACTTGAAGAACTTCACTTTATTAGTAATTTAACAGTTAATATTTTTTGCTATTTTATCAGGACAGGACCACTTATTACCACTAACAACGTAGTAGCAGCAATAGTAATTATAATTCACTTGTACTTTTCCTCTCCCAAGTATCAGATAAACATTAGTGTATCGCATTAAAACTAATTTGGAAATCAAGCATCCACCGCAACTTAACTGATCCAACAATCCATGCTTAGGGGCCTATATCTGTGTCTATTCAGCACTAATCTTACCAAAGAATAAAACACCCACATGCTCCTGACCTAAAAGTTCCTGGATTTTCTGGGATCAAAATGACTGTGCTGCCTTGCTTATGATAACAGAACATAATGTATTGGCCAATAATCCTGCTAGTTTCTTTCTGACCAATTCAAACAGATACAAACTTAATGTACCAAGATGCTGAAGTACTCAGCAGACTGGAAATTTGCTTCATAAGAGTGAAGTGGGAGGCCACTGTTCTGCAGAGTTTTGCAATCTGGAGATAGAAGGATTATAGTGGCTTTGAGAGTATATAAAATTAATTACCCTTGACATAGCAATTAGAATTGCTAGCTCATGGGCAACAGAGATTTTAACAATACCTTATTAAAAAGATTTTTAAGATAAAAAGGAAAACATTTTTCTCTCTTCTAATGCTGGCTTAAAAAAATAAGCTAAAAGTACTTAGCTTTATTATAAGATTTTTGCTACGAATATTGAATGTATTACATTTTTAAGATAATACACTTATAGTTAGGAAGACTACAATCTTGATATGATCTTACTTTTATCCCACAGGATCTTCTATGCAATTATGCTCAACTTGGGCTTTATTTGTTTCTTGTTCCATACTTCTCTTTTGAAACACAAGATATAAAGTTCTAGTCTCACATAATTAAGTTGCTAAAGAGACATAAATCTCCGTACTATATAACTAAAATACTTAAATATTAAAATCACTTACCCAATACTAAGTGGTTGGAAGAAGAGTTTAAAAAAAAAAAAAAGACCAGGTTTCTGTAATGCTAACAATGCTCTGGCACCAGTCAGCATACAGAAGGTTGACATGAAGACTAACAGAATTAGACAACTTGGAAATGGTTTACTGCTACCATTTGCTGACTCTCCAGATATCTGGGTAGTATAAACCAACTTATCTGTGAACAAAGATGACTCAAAGTTTTTCTCCTGGACTTCTAGGTTGGTAAACTCAGTGAATTTTCCCCCATCTGGGTACTCTAGTACTATACCAAACCATTCAATATCTGTGCAGCTGTCAGGTTGCCCTCACGGTCTCCCAAATCAGGTAGCATGGATAGAAGTACTCTTCTCCCTCATGTAATTTCAATCCTGACTCTTGGTCGTACACAAATAGCTATTAACACCACACGTTTTAACTCCTTCTATATCATAGGAGAAACAACTTAGAAATATAAAGATTAATGCCCATTATACAGCCATTTTTGCATTAGCAATTTTATACATGGCAAGTATCATTTTCTTCATTTTAAAGTTAAATCAAATAATTCAGATACGGAAATGTCAATTTCCTATCAGTGACTATTGCTTAGATATCCGGACTAAGAAAATCAAGTTATGTATATACATATCTTGCATAGCAAAACTGAAGGATAATTGTTTTTTATGAGTAATAAATAGACCTATTAACAAATCTTCACTTACTGTTAAAAGACACTTCCAGGTTTAAAAAAACACCCTGAACTGTGGAAAAATTTATGTTATCTATAAGATAAACTTAATGGTAAAAACTTCAGGGAAACTAAGAAAAGATTCAAAAGTATGGAAGTTTGGAATTATTCACAGAAAAAGTGTTTCTATATTTGAAATGAAGAGGGCCACAAAAATCTCCAAACAATACTATTTTTCTTAAAAAAAAAAAAAAAAAAAAAAGCAGCTACTCAATATGCAGGATTTTAAAATTAGGTAAGTTAGATGTTCATTGTTACAATAAGATTCACGACAGACTTACTTTCAAAAGCAAGCTTTCCTGTGTGATTAAAATAGTATTTAATGCATAATATTCAATGTATGTGCAACTTCTCAGTCACACGCATATTGAACTGAGTGACATCTGAATTGTTCAAATCATAAAACCTTCATTGTCTGGTTGAGTAAATAGCCTGCATTCAACCACCATGAAAAATCAGGATAGCATACAGCCTAATGAATAACAGTGGAAAAAATAAAACCTGTAACTACTAAAAGAAACCACCCTACTAAGCTTTTAGCTTCTTTACCTTCCCTGTAGCATTTTGCAACAGTTCTACAAGTTGTTATAAATACATACCCATACTTCATTCTCATTCTATCATTTTCTGGGTTACAGTAAAATCTTTCCAAGTGCTCCTGAGAATCATTGGATACACTCTGCCACTTCTGAATAGTTGTCCTTTTGATCTGCCAATGATATGGCAAGACCGTGTGGTGCTTCAAACAATCCCTGCCATAAATACAAGTGCCTTGCAGAAAGTCCATGCAAATTTCAATTCCGTTCTCTTGGTGAGTGTGGTACTGTAGCTGGTTCACCAGCTCAAACACGAGGTCAAGGGAAGCCTCCTCACTTTTGTCCTGGAAGAGCTCAGTACTCAACTTATCGCTGGTATCTAAAATGTACTGGATTGTAAAATTGTTATCTTGGAAGACCCCTGGAACGTAATCCATTACTTTGTCTATGCAGTCAGGACTAGTAGGAACATCACTTGAAACTGGGTGTAAAAGGTCAGTCTGGAAGTGCCCTGGGGTAGAATCTGCCACTGTCCTACTGAGAGTTTCCGATGGAAAGCTGTGATCTTGGATTGGAACCACCTGTTCTGGAGCATCAGCGGAAGGATGGGCTTCTGGTATCTGGCTCCTGACATCTGTTCCATCAGGTATCAGGACAGACATACTGTTTTCTGCTGATGGGCACGATGAATTGATTTCCAGGGGTTTTTTCACCATAGGTTCGTGTAAGCTGTTCTCATTTGCACTCTGGTTCCTAGATCTAAAAACCCCATCAAGTGAGCCAGATTCTAGCAAAGTGTTTAATATTGGCCTCAAAGACCTCAGGGTTCCAGTCTCCAGTCTTTTCTGATCCTTTTTCTTAAAACAAGTCTTCAATGGAGTGATCTTCTCAGAGAGTCTCATTTGGCATGAAAAGTCATCAGGAGGAGAGGGAGGCTGCACTACACAGTCTGGCTCAGGCTCGGTAGTTTCCATTTCCATGATGTGGATTAGCTCCAATTGCTCCTCAGAGTCTAAAAATCCTACCAGGAAGGGAAGAAAAATGATCATTTACAAACTAACAACAACTAGATCCTATTCATTAATTAAAATGTTTTGGTTTTGTCTGTAACTGAATCCCTGAAATCATTCCTCTTCCACTATATTTAGTTTTTACAGGTCAATTTTAAATTTTATTGAAACTATGGCTCCAAAATAGTCAAGGTTAGTCAAAAGTCTTCAGTAGGTAAAGGTAGAAGACAGTGTCTTTCAATAGGCCACTGGCATTTATTTGTAGTCTTGATTTACAGTTTGCAATTCTGTGGGGCATACATTTTTACTGTAAGGCTAGAGTGGGGTAGGAGATAGGAAGCAGAAGTAACTGTGTCTAGATGAAGACCGCAGCTCTACTCAGCTTTGTGGTTATCATCACAGTTGCTTATGTGTCACCTGTCTCATGAGTCGACAAAAACTTGTTTCTTTGATGATGGAGGAAAACATGCTCATCAAATGAAAGATAAACTTCAAAGTAAAATAGTGAGTGAATTTGGAGTATAAGGATACATACAAGAAACAGAGGCTCTCAATTACAGAGAAAACCAGAAGTCTGTTAAAAGTTTCTATATTCAGAAAGTCCTAATACATTTCCTAAGAATGTTAAGGATCTACTTTTGCAATCCTCAAAAACATTATCACTGCTGAAGGAAAAGCAGGGTGTGTTTAGCAACAGAAGCCACATCAGCAACAACCACTGCACGCTGTGTTAGAAACCAAACACAACTTCCTAACACAGAAAGGGACTCCTAGTCTTCGTCTTCAGAAAAGTTAGACATGCATCTTTTAAGAGGGAGAATGAAGGCATATTACAGACAAATAATAAGAACATAAAACATAGACCAAATTTCAGATTCCTAATGAACTACCGAAAGACTAAAGAGTGCTTCTTTCCAAGAATCAGACCCCCCTGAAAAAAATTGAAACTTAAAAATATTTACTGAGATTGTGCCAGGTGACAAAGGGATGGTGATGAGCAATTTTACAGCTTTTCTCTGATGGAGATTTTTGACGCCAAGGGTCCATGACTTAATCAAGTATGCATCCTGGGAGCTCAGCACAGTTTCTAGCACAATGCATACAGTGAGTGTTCCATAAACATTTTGTTGGTTGAATTATTAAAGAAAAGGCACACGTTAAATGCTTAGTTCTTTGTTGCTGACTCATAAACAACAAAAGAAAAAATTGAGTTCCCCCCAAATGAATACTGAAGTTTTAATTACAGAGTCATACATCTATGTGTAAAAAGAGCATAATAATCAAATTCAGAAAAATGAAAAACAAAGCACAGTACGTAACAAAGCGTTAGTATACACGGTAAGTACAAAAGAAAAAGGTAGAAAAAGGAGAGAGTTCAGTGTGAGCTCGCATTGTTAGGGAAGGCTTCACGAAGGAGGGATCTGACATGAGACATAAATCAACTGGAAAGCAGCCAAGCCAGGCGTTATTATTCATCATTCGGTGCTCTTGCCTCAAGGCACAATTGGCACAGATTGTGGTATTCCCTCCCCGCCACCCCAACCCGGCCTTGCCTTCCCCACGCACACACTCGCCCCTCCCAGCAAACCCCATCAAGGCGAAACGGACGCGTAGCCAATTTCATTGATACGTGTGTGTACACACGCGCGCGCGCGCGCGCAACTTTTCCTCCGACTGCCCTTCACCAAACTCGGACACAAAACCGGGAGGAGGCAGAGGAGAACGGCAGGGGCGGCCCCCGGAACCCGGCTCCTCAATTAGTTTTCGCGACAGCAAAACAAAGCTCGGAAAGACGCCTCCTCCGGGCCCCGCTGCAGGCGACCCGCGGCGACACCCCGCGCCTCGTGACGCCCGGGTTCTGCAGCCGAGCGCACCTCCCAAGAAAGCCGCCCGCTCCCAGCCCGGCCCGCCCGCAGCCGCGCGACAGCCGGGCGCCGAGCCGGGTCCGAGCGACGCCTCCTGCCGGCCGCGGCGGCTCCAGCAGCTCCGGGCCCCGCGCCTCGCCGACCCGCTTCTGCACGGCGGGGGCGCGCCCGGCCCGGCCGCTCGGGGTGCTCCGGGCCCCCCGCCCGCCCCTCCGCCGCGCCCCCGAACCCGCTGCCCCGCCTCCCCGCGATCCGCCCGGCCTCCCCGCATCCCAGGGCCGCCCGCGGCGCCTTCATTTCATTTCTTCACCTCGCCGACCCGCCCCCGAGGGGGCCCGGCGGGTCCCGGCTCACCGGGCTGAGTCGCGCGGCCGGGGAGGGAGGCGAGGACGCGGGCGCCCTCAAAGTTGACGCGAAAACGGTCCGGCAAACTTCTGAGCTGCAGCCGGGAACGCAGGGTCCGCGGCGGCGCTGCGCTCCCCTGGGGATCCGCGCCTCGGGGCGGCAGGGGTTTGCCCGGGGGGGGTCCGCGTAGACGCGCCCCCAGCCTGCAGGAGAGGAAAGGGCGGACGCCGGCGACCCCCACTCAGCCGCGAGCGCCCGGGTCCGATTCCGACACCTGCCAGGGGCTCCGAGTGACTCAAGGGCAAGCCAGCTCCACCCGACCCTGACGGGATCCAAGGGAATTCGGCACGGAGAGGCAGTCCAGACGCCCGCCGCCCGGTCCGCGGGAGCCCCGCACGCCCCGGCGCGCGGCCGGGGTCCGCCCGCCCGCGCGGTCCCGCAGCCCCCCAGCCCCCGCCTGGAGCCTTCACCTGAGCGAGCGCCACAGAGAACGGACGTCAGGAGCCGGATCGCGGGCGGTGTCCGCGCGGGGGCCGGCGCCGGCGTCTAGGGGTCGCAGAGCGGCGCCGCGGCCAGCCGCGCACGGGCCATTCCGCCGCCGCGAGCACAGACCACCTCCGCCGCGCTCCGGGGCCAGCTAGCTCGCCTGTCACCTCGAGCTCGGCTTTAAGTGGCTTCCGGTCGCCGCCTCCCGACGGCCCCGTCGCGGAGGCGGAGCCCGGGCGGCGGGGGGTG